>NC_141603.1:18464561-18620061 GCF_047967505.1 Dipteris shenzhenensis | reverse complement strand
AATAGTAAATATGAACCAAGATGGTCACTTAGTCATTATGCCAATGCATTGATTGAACCTCATTCTGCACTTTGAATGTATAGTTCTCTGCAAAGTCAACAACTGAAAGCACCACATTTTGTGGTGCACTCTTTGAATTGAGAGTGTTGCCAATAACTACGAAAGTTGTGAGTGATACACATTTAAGTGTTGTAAGCATTAAGGGATGATGATGGATGGAGGAGTTTCCTTGTATAAGAATTGTATTATTTTCTTTGCATCACCTTTTCTCGTATCCTTGGTGACATATTCATACATATTCCATCTTATCAATGCACCATTTGCATCATCCAACTCACATGGGCAAAACAACGGTTGTGGACACTTGTCACATTTGCACAATAATCATTCAAGCTTGTGCCATTCAGCATCCTCTTCCTTTGGACATACTGCCGAATGCCACATTTTAGACACAAAAGAACAATTGTTGGTGTGGGCAACACACGTTTCCTCCCCTTGGGACCTACAAACCTTGCATAAGCAATCACACATATCTCCATGCAACAATGTGCTATTCTACCTCATGGAATTCACTGCTAGTCAGAACAAGTCTATTCTTGTATGGTAAATACAACAAGTATTCCTTTCCTTCAGTTTTTAAATGAAATAGGGCTTCAGATTCTAAAAAGAACGGAAACTTATATCTATGGAAGGATGCTCCTCCTTGAAATTAAGGAAGAATTATGCCTACAAAATCAATCAACAATCAGTATTATTTAAACCTAGACAGCAAACAAAAAAACTATAAGTTATTTAAAACTTAGAGTGCCATCATTATTTTTCTAAGTTTTATCACTCAATTACTAAGTCTTAACTGCTACTAGTAGTGCCAAATATCAGTAAGTGCTAGATAGTACTAAATGCTAAATAGTACTAGGTGCTAAGTATTGTTGTAAATTCTAAATATTACTAAATAGTAAATGCTAGATAGTACTAAATATGTTTACATAGTACAAAGTGCTAAATATTTTACTAAATGCTAGATAGTACTAAGTGCGAATATTACTAACTGCTAGTTTAGTACTATTAGTAAGTGCTAATATTAGTACTATTATTAAGTGCTAATATTACTAAGTGCTTGATAGTACTATTAGTAAGTGCTAATATTACTAAGTGCTATATAGTACTAAGTGCTAATATTACTAGGTGCTAGATAGTACTATTAGTACTAAATATTAAGTGGTAATATTAGTAAGTGGTAATATTAGTAAGTGCTAATATTACCAGTACTAGATAGTACTAAACAGTAAGTTCTAGATAGTACTAAATAGGAAGTGTTAATATTAGTAAGTGTTGGATAGCAATTGCTAATATTATTAAATAGTAAATGCTTGATCTGCAGCACTAGTAGTACTAAATAGCAAGTGCTAGATGGTAAGTGTGATATTACTAGGTGCTATATAGTACTATTAGTATTGAATAGTAAGTGCTAATATTACTAAGCGCTAAGCATTATTGAGTCCTAAATAGTACTCAGTAAATAGTACTTACTCAATGCTAGATGTTACTAAGTGCTACATAGTACTAAATAGTGCTAAAATACTACAAAATAATACTAAATAGAACTAATAATAGTAATAGCAGAGTTAAGGCAAGGAAGAGAACAATATCTAAACTACTATATAGTACTAGTAGCAGGGTTAGTGCAAGGGATAGTACTAGATAGTATTAAATAGAACTAGTAGTAGGGTTAGTGCAAGGAGAGAATGCTTACGCTCGAAGTCCTTCTCTAATATAAACAATTTCAAACATCACACACTACTAATTAACACTAAATATTACTATTTAGTCATAACGAGTATTCTATTTAGTCATAATAATTGACTTGAAAGAGCAAACAATACTATTTTGTCCTATCTTTATTCCTAGGACTGATTTCTAAAATATGGTCTATACTATAAACGTATTAAGTCCCTGGTGTAGTATTTAGTACTGTGATTCGATGATTTAGGGCTAAATTTGCTTCATATAGAGTCTGTAACCATGTTAAATGTTAGCTTTAACTTTTGAACAATACTAATATTATCCCTGACAGTACTAAATAGTTGTAAAGAGTACCAAATAATAGTGTGTAACTTAGGCTTCGTTGAAAGAAGAAAGATGCACCTCTGTGAGCTCCAAGAAATGCGTGGGATGTATTGCATACTTTTTTGGGCCAAGCCTATGCCTACAAACATCCTTCTAGTTTGGGGAAACCCTGGTGTTGTCTTTCCAGAACTGGACAACACATTGAACAACCTCACAACATAAGGAATCCTGTCTACACTTTTGACCTCCATCTGCCCATTTGAAGGAAACTTGTTTTATGTCCACGCGATGTTTCTTCAGATTCTGTGCTTGAATTCCAAGGACTTTAGCTACTTTGATATCACTATATTTTTTAAATGCTGAAGTGTTAGCAATCATGTGGAGAGCTGCTCTCTTTACAGCTAACTTACCAGCACTTTTTACTCTTTTCACAAGACTCAATGATGTCTTTAGATTATCCACTATTGCCATTGATATGGATGGACTGGCTTTGAAAATTTGTCTCATCGACAACCTCTTGCATATCTGGATGTTTTATAACCTTAGACAAAATGTCAGCCTTCATTCTCAAGTCCAAGTTCTTTGTGGTATGCTTGAAATGTCACACAACTGTTAATGTCAAGTGTCTCATGTTCCTTTCGGACAATGTTGTGGCAGTGCATTGAGCAAGTTCCCTTCATGGTGTGGCACTTCTAGTGCGGAGTTCTCCATCTTGTGCACAACCGTATTTCAATGGTAAATCATAAATTCATGAACGACACAAGAAGACAATATGTCAAAACATGCATGCTCAATCTTACTATACGAGAAAGTCATCCTGAGAGAGAGAGAGAAAGAGAGAGAGTGAGAGAGAGCTGTAGAATCACTCAAACATAACTGGTTTTTGCGCCAGAGATAACATACAGTCCAAAGTGTGAGGGCTTTAATGAGAGAGAAGGGGAGAGCCAGTTTGCACAGAGAATGGAGAGAGCCAAGGAGAGAGAGGGAAATGGACCTCTGGGAGAGAGAGAGCAATGGATCTCTAGTGAAGATGAGCAGAGATAATTGCAGGGATAGAGACAGGACTCCACGAGAGAGAAGAGAGTCAACTATCAATGGTTTCAAACATGTGCGATTGATTCCACGAGAGAGAAGAGAGTCAATTGAGAGTAGATTGCAGATCACGGATTCCTTGATGTGCAGGGAAATCATCCGCGATTGAGAGTGGATTGCAGAGTGTAGATTGTGGACTCTTCAATATGTGGAAATCTAATCGAACTGTCAGTGCCTTTTAGTACACAATTTAGTACTATATCTATGCTAGAACCTTTGCCAAAAAGAGTACTTTTTTAGACACCGTAACATGCTTTCGCCCACTTGCCCTTGACGGATCTTTAATTGTTGCGGAAGTCCCAGTCTCATTCAACAAAGACAAGCAAAACTCTGGAGTGATCAAAGAACTATCCTCATTGAGTTTTGTAATGAACTCATTGTGATAGAAGCAAACCCATTCTATCCAAGACATGGACTTCCTATAGTCATTGTCATTATTGTGATCAAAAGCCAGTAAGTTTGCCTCCGAATCAATCAAACCAACATAAACTGTACAATTACATGTCTTGTTATGAGAGTTGCATGGAAACTCAATATTCAACTGCCTTTTTGCCTCTGCTGAATGGGAGCCTCCAAGAACAAAGTAGTTATAATCATTTGCTTTCCGACGATCAAAAGATGCCTTGTATGCACAATCTTTTGGATCCACGAGCACAATGTAGTTCACAACTTGTGCATGCAGATTGTCCTTCATTTGTGACTTCAAATTCTCAATATGGAAAGGATGTATTGCATGCACCTTAAATGGCCGAAGGCCACAGTCGTAGGATCAATAGGAGGTCTGATAACATGATCAATGTGCAAGAAGAAAGTCTATCGATCCACAAGGTTATCTTGTTGTACCTTTGCTCGGACTCTATTTTGTTGTGTATCTGAGGTGCCATCTACAATGTTAGCTCCTGGTACTTGCAGCTCACCACTGGTGGGGATTTCAGTGATATCCAATGACTGTACTCTCCTTGGACCCTTTGATCCCAGTTTACTCCATTTTTTCCCTTGTGCAATAGATGGAGTCTCCTCAACAACATCCTCATAAGACTCAAGAGGAAACGCACTTCCAGCCAATAGAGGTCATTTTTTTGGGAGTGGTGCACTCAAACCATGCTGACTTGGGGGTGCGCTCAAACCATGCCCGCTTGGGGGTGCACTCAATCCATGATGGCTTGAAAGAGAAGGTGCTCTCAATCCATGTGAACCCATGGGAGTTCTTAATCCTTGTGTATTAGACCCAAAATTTTCAACTTTAACACAGGAAGATCCCTTCTCTTTTGACTTTGAAGAACCTCTTGGTTTGATTGGTGATGTTGTGGTATCTTCTTTAAAACCCTCCTCTGTATGCTCCTCAGAATCACTATTGGAAGTTGATACCTCCATCTCCTCAATTAGTTCATCAACCTCCACAATTTGATTTGTCAAGTGATAAATTAGATCCTGGACAAACAAAACAAAATTAAATCTCTCATAGTATTCAAAAGAAATTACATAAACATAGAAAATTAGAAATTACTTATGGATAGTAACTAACCTTCCCTTTCTCTTTGATTTGTTTTAATTGTTACAATACAGCGGGCGGAGTAATAGCTTTCAAAGAGAACTTCTCTTCCATAACATTACAAACAATAAGTTTCTTATTGTTATCAAATCCCAAGCATTTCAACACATTCCTCGTTGGACTCACTTCTTGCGATATCTTTGATCTTTATTATTAGCTTAAAAATTGATCTTCCAGTGGGAAGTGTCTTTGGAAGCAACAAAGTAATCTCTTCCGTATCAGTGTCAACTTTGATGGTCCATTTTGAATCAATGTTATTGTGTACTTCCGCTATGTCCCATAATTTTTGAATTTGCAACGAACCTTTATCAAATGGAGCAGGAACATCATAAATCTGTTGAAGCTGTTGCACCTCAAGCTGACTTGGATCCTTGGCACTTTTCTTTGGTTCCTTGGTGCCTTTCTTTTCCACCCTTATCTTTTGGATCCTAGTGGAAGCATCCTGCGATGTGGGCTTTCCAAAGACACTGATTTCTTCGAAAGTTTGTGTTGCCCAGGTTGACTCGGAGAATGTTCTAGTGGACCGCCTAGAGGAGGAAGGATCTTCGACTTCTACCGCACAAAGCTTAGGCTCTAGTGCATTTGAAGGTGTAGGATCAGAGGATGAGTATTGTTCTTTGTAGGATTAGTGGCATGTACGTTTGTGCAACAATGTGATTTGTACCTTTTTAGAATTTTGAAATGTGTTATGCCATGGTCCTTTTATGTGCATTGGATGCATAGGCCCTTATTGTATTGGTTTTAAAAAATTAATGTATTTTTTGCAATTTTGGTATTCCAAGTGTAGGTGTTTGCGCCCGTTTTCCAAAAAACCTTTGTTGGCAAAATTTCATAAAAGCATGGTTTTTATGAATTTTTTCAAAAACCGTCACCCAAAAAGGCCATCTTTTTCAAATAAACGTAAAATTCACATGAAAAAGAGGAAATCTTTTAAAGATTCCCCTAGAGTTCCCTTTTTGAGGTTACAGTTCTCAAATTAGATGTTACAATGTTAAGCATTGGAACATGCAAAGCTTACAAAGCATACTAGAAAATGGGTTCCTCTTGGTTGGTCACACACATGATCAAATTGATCAGATGTTTAGCACACTCTCAGAAAATCTATTGTGGCATGATGCCTTCAATTTGACAACAATGATTTCCCTTATAAAACTGAAGCATATACACCTCATCCTCATGTGCTATACTTGAAAGAAACATTTGACTTTAGAAATTTTGTGAATGGTTCAAATTGAGGTAGCCAGAATGCCGAGCCGCCAAAAGTGAGCCAAGTAGAAAGTCGAGCTGCCAGAAGTGAGCCAAGCTATGTATGAGCACATAAAGGTAAGTTATGAAAGCTTTTCCTTATTCTCAAATTCTTGCTATTAATTGTACTTCATGCCAAATTCATTAACTTCATTGATTGAATTAGTAGCATGAGTTATAGAAGAGTGTGGGATAGAAGAGATGCATCATGGCACAAAGAGTGAGAGCACAAGTGAGGCAAAATCCATGTATTAGAATGAAGGAATGACCTCCATTTTATAGAAAGAGAGGATGGTGCAGGCACCTCCCCTATATCAGTGGCAATCAGCCCCTACATCAGTGGGACTGGCCTAAACTGATTATTCTTTCCACAATTTGAGCAAGGGTTGATTGTATAACAATCCTTCTCAAGGTAATTGTTTTTCCCACAGTGTTTACAAGCCTTGGACTTGCTCTTTGAAAACCTCACTGCAAGTGCCTCTGTATGCATTTTGCCCATTCTTGAAGTGTTCTTTCTTTCCTCTTCTTGTAAGGCACTAATGATGCCTTCTAATGAGGGTTGAGGAAGATTCTTCAAAGTAGTAACCACATAGTCAAAATCCTGAGGCATGCTCTTTAAAATCACTGCCATAGCATCATCCTCAGTGACAGGGGAATTAATTGAAGCTAGTTGTGTCATAATACTTCTCATAGTGTTGACATGGGCAGCAACATTATCTCCCTCCATTTTAAGTTCAAGAACTTAATTTTCATATTTAATTTGGAAGTATGAGGGCTAGCACCAAATAATATGTCTAACTTGTGCCATGCTTCAAGAGGGGATTCCAAATCTAAAATGTGGTCTACATAGTCATCACCTAAACCTAATGCAATGATGGCATAGGCTTTCTCAATTCTCTTTGCACCTGCAAGTGTAGAAGTAGAGTCAGTGGCTCTTCCTTTACCTTTTGTTGTAGTTGATTCACCTTCCTGAGAGTTTTGAGTTCCTTCCTTGACTAAGTTCCATAGATTTTCCTTCATAAGCATAAACTTTATCTTCATCTTCCAAGTATGGAATCCTTGGCCATTGAACTTGTCAATTTTATAAGTAGCCATGAGAGGGTCTTACCTTCATCAAGCAGTATCTACTCTCTTAAAACAAGTATCTCTCAACACAAGTCACCTATCTTCAAAATGATAACTATCCCTTTGCAAATGGCACTCAAACATAGACAATGTAAACATCATCACCATAAATGACAAGTACCATGACAATTGTGGAGTCCATTTCAGAGTCAATACTTAGTCAAATAGAGATCTATTAGTGCAGCCAACTAAAATAGATATAGAATAAAATTTTTGACCAATCAAACCTATGGGATGGTCAAAGTTTGACCATATTTTGACTGTTTCCCCTAAAGCGAACAATCTGAAGCTAGAGGGTGCAATTGAGGCTGTAGAGAAGGGAATTCAAGGGGCTTTTAGAGACAAATGAAAGGCCTAACATCAAAGAAGATCCTCAGGAGAAGATAGGTGAAAAAATGGGCTCCATTGTATGTGGGAATCCCACCTTTTTTTACTGGTATTTCGGTCTATTCTCAGCATTCTATGAACCACTATTCACCAAAATTTATCAACACCTTTCCAAGAGTGTTGCCCAGCATGCCCTTAGAGGAATTGACGAGATATGGCTCCAGAAGGCTGAAATGCATGAAATTTCCACGAGTAGTCTGAGTGTCGGCACGGGCAGCAGAAGCCTAACTGCGCAGATCCCAATGGTGAAGACATGCGCCTTAACTAAATAAAGCTACAGCATGAATCATTTTAAAAATTTATGGTCGGATGTTGAGATATGGTGCCTCGAATGGTCAGGCCATAAGAGAGCTCAAACAAAATGAAGGTGATGAAGAAGATGAAATCTTGGGCTCTAGGTGACTCTAGGACCTAGGTAGGATCGACCTTGCTCTAATACCAAATGTAGAAGAGTGTGGGATAGAAGAGATGCATCATGGCACAAAGAGTCAGAGCACAAGTGAGGCAAAATCCATGTATTAGAATGAAGGAATGACCTCCATTTTATAGAAAGAGAGGATGGTGTAGGCACCTCCACTATATCAGTGGCAATCATTCCCTACATCAGTGGGACTGGCCTAAATCAAAGGAACCTCCCATGTGGGGGCGTTTGGCTTACATCATCACTTAGGTCACACACTAGACACATCATAGCACTAGATGTGCCTCTACAACACACACACACACATGTGACTCCCCTAAATGCACACATGCACCATAGAGCAAGCCCTTGACCATAGTTATCCCAACATGAGTGACTTAATAAATTACATTATTGACTTCATTTCCATATCATGAGCTTCAATGACTTAAGTGACATAAGAAATTTCATGATTGACTTGTATGCCATAACATGGAATATACAATCATAGTACTCAACAAAGGAGAATAATGTGAGCCAAAAAATGCCATCCAATAGGACTATTTTAAATATTCATGGAATCAAAACTTTGTACAACGTCCTTTGGGAAATCAAAGCTATAAGGTTCTTTTGAAGATGCCAAAATGAGATCATTCTTCATGAGTGGAAGGTGAGGCATGTGCTATACCTCAGAGCATTCCTTGGTGCATGTTTGTCTCCTCCCTTTGAGCCTTTGATAGGGGATTTGCTATCATGTGCCTTCAGAGATGAGAACATATGTTTCCTTCCCTCTAGCTTGATGTCCTCTATGGAGGGCATAATCCGCAAGCAATACAAGTGGATGGGTCATGGCACTGAGGGCACACAAATCCCTGAGTGCCATGATAGACTGTGTCTCTTTCTTTTCAAGGTGTACTCCACCTTCAACATAAAGAAAAAGTGTGAAGAATTCACATGAAGATTAAGCAAAGTAATCATGATCGTTTTGAATCAACTTAACTTCAAGTACCTGAAACAAGACGAGAAAAATTTCCTCATGACAAGGAGACCTGGTCCACTGCTTCTTCTCCAATGCATCTAGACTTTTCAATCATTTGTTGGTTCTCCTTTGTCAGACTATTCATGATTAAGAATGTTGGATCAGACTCACATGTGTTATTTGTATTGATAAGGTTATCCAAAAGGCTTGGATTAATGATTGCCTATTCATTCAATCTAAAATTCAAGAAGGAAGAAAAACATTTCAATCAAACATGAATCCCATAAAATGAAATGCATATTCATCCACTCTAAAATTCCACAAGAAAGGAATACATTTCAATGGAACATGAATCTCAAAAAATTGAAATACAACTCTAGAAAGTTGAAAGATCACTTATGAATTCATCTATTGCAATTCATCCAACAATGCAATTTCAGATGTCCTTCGAGGGTCTATCAATGTGCACATAACTCTTATGTGTCTAGACCTTTTCTCCATGTAAGGCTCAACAATCAGCTCCTTCCACGCAATTGTCCTATGGTTTCCCTCCCATACATAGAACATCTTCTTGGACATAAACTTCCACTTACTCTTGCTTGCAACCTCCTTCTCATCACTATCCACCTCCTTTCATACTTGTAACCATGTATCCACAATTGCATTTGTAACAGGAGTCTCCTCTCCATCACACTTGCACAAGGACACAATGAATTCCCCCTTCTCCATGCAGGATCCTAGGACATTCATCAGACCCAAGAAGTCTACACTTCCCAATCACATCTCCACCACTTATTATTTGCATGTCCATCTCCACCACTTATTATCTGCATGTCCATCTCAACAAATACGTCCTCATCTTATTTTTCTTCACTCGAATTCCCAACCTTTGTGACTAAATGTTCCTCAGACAATTGTTTCTCCTCATTTACAAGGATATTTGGAGGCATGAACACTTGAGCCCACCATAGCTTGCTTCCCCCTTTCCTCAACATGAGGATGAACATCTGGCTCCTTACAATAAGGTCCTAGTTTTAGAATCCTATTCCTTGAACCTTTTTGTGCCATTGCTACAACATATGAAGGAAAAATGAACATCAAATCTATCTGCAATGATTAATTAGAGTATATTTAAACCAATGCAAGAACAAAAAAGGAAAGGAAATCACTATGAACCAAACATCTTTTGGGGGTAATGTAGAGTCCAAAAGCATGTACTTTACATGCTTTTGGGCCTCAACACTACTCTCTTAATGAAGCATCATATTAAAAAAAGTATGTCTTTTTCATCTTGGGGTGTTCATTTGACATTAGGGCCTCACTCCTTATTTAGAAGTTTGGTGCAATTACCTTCAAATAATAATGCACATATTACTGCTACAACCTTGTTCTACTAAGGTTCTACTAGAGGGCACCTTATCGAGAATGTAGAATATTCTCTTGATTAAAGTTTATGATGGCTACTATCTTTATTCTGTTGACCTTGACAATCTCGAATGAGTCACTAAATACAACTGAAGGCTTACCTCAATGAAGGGGGCTGAATATAATATATGGTTCCTCGGTGGATATGATGGTTCTTAACTGTAGAGGCCAGGGTTTGCTGTTCAAGGCTGAACCTTGCCGTTTCTAATGGCTGAGAGCTCCTCCCACATAAGCAATAGAGATGGAGAGGCTATAGTGGCCGAAGGGGCTATTGTGGCTGGTGGCTAAAGCGCTACACTAGTGACTACCATTCTTCGTCTGCAACTATAGATCAAGTTGGGTCTGTTACTAGATTGATTCAGTCTAGGGGAATGGCAAGTTTACAGACAGATATGAGACCATAAAAGGCTATTGCACATCTACCAGTATTTTCTTGCTTGCATGGCCTTCCTAGAAACTAACGTGGCATGTTTGGTACGTCATACTATGTGGATGATGTGGCAGCTACCCCATGGAACTCTTGTTGTTGCTCATTGATTGCCATGTCTCTTGTGGCTAGATCTATCCATGATTGAGAGTTTGGCAACCCTTGAGGGTGCCCTATGGTCAAGCAGATCGCTGACATTACCTTTGAGCATGTAGTTGCATATTCAATGCTTTCTAACTCTAGGAAAACTTGATATTCAAGAAGAACATTTTGATTTGGTTTGTGATAAAGCATAACTTGGCTTCATGATTGCAAAGCACCAGTCAACATGACGACAGGATAATGAGATTATGGTTTTTTTTCCCCCTTTCTTGGTGAGTGTTTTTAATTTCAGCATATGCTCCAGCTTTACTTATGCAAGATAGGGGAAAGCATGGAGCTAGAAACAAAGTAGTCTACAAAATTATCACAATGGTATTTGATCTACCTTTAAGGAATATGGAAATGGATAGGTGTCTTTTCAAAAACAAGCTCTGTTAATGATAGTGGCTGGTATTGGTATGAAAAATGTGGACCTATCTATTAGCTTGATGGTAAAGTTGTAGCTTGTAATAATGAACTCAATAATTTTCCATATCGGCTAGAAAATGTTAATATCACCTACAAAGTCTAACGTGAATAAGATACCATAAGGAACTCAATAGAGCTGAAGTACCGTTGGAATTTGTGCACTCTGACAAGATAGGTGTTACATTGAAAATAAGACTAGCCATCGTCTAACACAAGGTTGGTCAATTAACTTTGGATGCTTACAGAGTTATGGCATTAGTAGGAATGTTTGATAAACACTATTCCAATGGAAAAAACATCAAAATGGAATCTCCTCACTGCTGTGTAGCACATGTACTCATTGCTGACACATCCTCTGTTTCCCAAATTATAATAACATCCCCAAATCATAGTCTAGAAAATTGTCACATTGTTGTTTGATCCAATTTTGAGAAGCATGGAATTGGATAAATTTTGAACAACTAGCTAAAAGCTCTTTGCATGCTTTTGGACCGCATGCGGACCGAAAGCATGCAAAGAGCATCCTTTTGGCTTGAGGCATTGTAGCATACATTGTCTAGAAGTTTATGTGAGAAGTTGTTTATGGCCTATTCAATAGGTATCACTAAAGATTTATGTGAGAACCTTATGGTTATTGTCAAATCTAATAGCGCAGTGCTATTGCCAAAGTCCTTAGGGAAACATGCAATCCAAAAACATGCAAAGAGCATGCTTTTGGCCCGAGACATTGTAGCATACATTATTCATGCTCTCAGCAAATTGTTGGGAATAGCCACCGTTTACCCCAATCTTGTGGATAGACTCAATGAATGTCGGCTAGACCACACGTAGTATGAGACCCCACCACAGTTGTGGCTTTTTTCCTCTTATCACGGAGATCCTCAAATGACAATCTACTAGTGCTAAAATCTTTGAAAATGACCAGATCAATCATCACACCCAACAAGCATTTGAAAAGGAGACATAGAGAAATGGAGAGAGAAGAGAGAGCACACCAAAAGCTAGAAACCTCTTCGAAGGAGCCAGAATCCAGTAATAGCAAGGCCTACAATCATACCTTGCAATTGTGTATGAAGAGAAGTTCTTGCATTTTCAACTGGAGTTGCATAAACTGATGGCCAATAGAAAGGAACATTTAGAGTGACATCATTATGTTCAAACCTCGAAAGATTTGGGGATTGATCTTCAAAGAACTCATCCCACCATCTTGTGTCCTCATCCCTTGCATGTGTATGGGCCTTCTCAATGAGATTCTTCTTTTCTTGAAGACATCTATGGTAATCAACGTCTCTCTTTTGGCTTTGAGCCTGTTGCACTTCTGATAAAGCCTCCAATGGATCTTGCAAAGAAGAACAAATCATATGATCAGGAATGAAAGATAGAAATAGCAATCCATTCTCTGGTAGACATGTTGGAGATGAAGAGTATTGCTTGCTATCCATATATGTTTTTCCATCTCTCATTTTTATGCAAAATTGATGCTGAAAGCTTAGATCATTTAGCCATTGAATACATGTGTCAGATGAATTTGAACGAGGATTACCAAAAAGCGAGCCATTGGAAGCGAGCCACAAAAAACCTGAGCTAGTCAATTACAATTTGAAATAGAGAACACAAAGTATAAAACTAATCTTAAATAATTTAATTACTATAAGCCAATGAAGAGGCCAGATTGCCAACCCACATAAAACTTTTCATGAAATATGCTACTAATTCATATACAAAAGTAGATGACAACCTGCAACCCTAACCAATTTCAGTAGTCGAATACCAAAATAATTCTTTAGTGCTTGCACAAAAAAAATATCACTTATATTGTTTGGACAATAAAACCTCTCAAGCTCTGTCCAGAAACACTTGTCTTTCATCCATATTTTTAGACAGTACATCAACAACTCAAGGCAGTACCTCAAACCTATCTAATTATCTTTCAGAGGTTTCTCTTAGATCCCAAACATTGAAACTACTCTACCTTAGTGAGAGCAGCCTAATGGTCAAACTGATGGACTATCGCACTCATTCCTAGCACAACAATGAATACATAATATATATGTTTTCATGGAATATAAGTTGTCCTATTTACTTCATGTTCAGTAAAGTTAGGGCATGTGCAGCATGGGCACTCTATAATTGTGTCTGAATAACTTAAGCCCCTTGAGATTGACCCAAGAGTACATAAATAGAAAACATGAACCTCATGTGGGGTAATGATATCCTCTTTCATAATCTTTTCATTTGCTTCCATCGCTTTCTCAATCCTATCTCTAAACTCCTTAATTTCAATCTCCACCTCACCACCTTTTTATCAGGAATCCCCACCTGAGCATGACTTCGTGTGTTGTTTCTATGCAAGATTGAAGGTTGGCCAATGATGGAACCTCGGGGGGTTCACTCAATAATTTATGTGACTATCATGTGAGCTCAACATAAGGGAATATTCAATTTCATTTTTTCTCACATTTTCACAGATAGAAGGGTGCTAAAAAAGGCATTTTGTAAAATATATACAGATTGAATAGGAAAAGGCTGCATTTTATTAATGAAAAATTCAAAAATAAGGGGTTTTATAAATAGACCTTGAACGCACACGGTATATAGGGTTCATGCATAGTGACCCTCCCGATGGAGCTATAGCTACTTATACCATCCTCAAGGACACAAATCCATATTTTATCAATTCAATTCTCTCTTGCAGTGTCACAAAGGTACCCCTAGCAATCTTTCACACTCCAGGAGTAGTCCCTAACACTCCTTGAATAGAGTGATCAACATTCCATGTACGGGTAACTCTTTTATTGCAAAACCAAACTACATGTTCTATGCTCCCATTGGGATGTTGTCTTCTACCCTTGAAGCATGGAGTTGGTACTCCTTCTATAGACCTCCTGCCCAACTCATTAATCATAGCTCCACACCATCTACGCACATCTACATACCAACATGTCTTCTTTTTGCTACTGCTCTATTTGCTATCACTGTTATTTATTTAGGATGATGACTATCCACATCATGCTTCCCAATAGGAAATCCTAGACCTCTCTTTCTTCTTACACTCACAGGCTCTGTCACTGTTCTATTCATAACAAGAGAGTTTATGCCAGCCTCCTCAATGAGAGAATCTGTTAAATCTACAAGCTTATTTCTTTGCGCTTTACTTGAACCACCTTGCAAAATCATTTTCCGCAACACATCTAGGTCAAGTCCGTTCCCCAAGTGTTGTCCTGACATGTAGGCATAGTAATGGTAACTCTACAAAGCACTCATTGCTAGATTAGATGCTGAAGCTTCATACAACAAAACATATTTGATCATATATCTTAGTCCATCTATATATATGAGTATAGACTAGGCCATATATAAATTATCTATTTATTTATATACATGAATACATAAGTCCATGTGTACATATAAGTCCATCTATATATTTGTAAGAGCATCTATAAGTCCATATAATTTCTGGGGGGGTCACTGATAAATATGTAAGTATAGCATGTGGGTTCAACAGAGGGTATTTAAAAATCCTCCTTTTTTCACATTTTTTACATATAGATTGATGCCATTTAAAGGACGTATTCATAGATTGAAGGGTGTTTTTTTAAAATGAAAAATTCTCAGATAAGGGACTTTAAAACTAGGCATTTAACGCTCGTGATATGAAGGGTTTACATATAGTGAATCCCACGAGATATAATTAAGAATCATAAATATTTGATCATATATCGTAGATCAATTTTTATGAGTCAATATATAAGTCTATGGATATAGTAACATGAATATATACCAAACCACATATAAATACATATATATACATGAAAACCTAAGTCCATGTATATATAAAGCCATATATATGTTAGAGCGTCTATAAGTCCATGTAAAGGGAAGATCCCACAGGAACCTGTTATGAAGGTCGCCAAGACCAAGGGCGCAAAGTGACAAGGGAAATGGATGGGTTCCCAAGAAATCAACTGCAAGGTATAGCTGTGTGAGGTACTTGAAGTTTGTGCATGCTCTAAGTTGAATACATAGGCTATAATCAATGAGGGAAAAGGAAAACTCCATGAGTATGATTGAGCTTTGTACCTTGGGGCATAGGCTAAATTCAAGAACGATGGCATGCTGGAGATCAATGTGTATAAGAAAAGACTCATCATCAAATTGATAATTAAAATATTAATGGAGATATAGAGTTACTATGTCTCCATTGACTAAAGCTCTGTTGGACCCTCTTGACCTCATGAATTTATACATATGAGTATAGACTTCCCTTACCCCTACCAACTAACTTGATTTAGTTCCAACAAACTACCTAACTGATAGCCACTAGGTTGACTATGCTAGTTGATGTGCAAGTCAACCTATTCTCCTTGATCCTTGGATCCAAATCTGGCCACCTTAGATTTTGAATTGGGTTTCAGACCTTAAAGGACTAGTCAACCTATTCTCATTGGTCCTTGGATCCAAATTTGCACCCCTCAGATTTTGAATTGGGTTTGTCAAATAAAGACTATTCTCAAGATCACTTAAGTCTAGAACTATATCCTTACAATTGGAAACATTTCCTAGGTCTCCATGATATAGAGCTATCTCTTAGATAACCAAATGAATTTGGAATCGGATCCTTGGATCTAGACCTAGATGCCAAATTTTTAAACTTGCAACATCTCATTCTTATAAATGAATCCTACCTAACTGAGTGCTAGGTCTATATAAGGCATCTTCTAACCATCTAGCTACTCATGGCCACCATGTACACTCATGGATACCATGCGTAGCATCTCCTAACCATCTAGCCACATGATGTGGTAGTGATGATATGGTATTGTGATGTGGGCTACTGCATGTGATGATCACATGGAATTATGGGTTTCTATTGATGTGGCCAATAAGGATGACGTGGTAGACTTTCGATGTGTCAAAATTGGCAAAACTCTATGGGTGATAGATGGGCTGTTGCAGCTGGAAGATTGGTAACCAATATTAGTAAATCTTATCTGCTATTTTGAAACAAAAAAAAACTTTGTAAATTATGGGGAGATAGATACTATTGCTATCCCTATTCTTCATGCCTTCGTAAAACAATGTAGAATGAATTTGCCTCTATCATGGAATGCTTTAAAATATTCTATTCTTCTTTAGTTGACTTTACGTGCTGGGTATGGACATGCAGAAATATCATGTGCGTTGATTGTTTCCCTTACTAATCCCTTAAATATGGAGTTTGAACAATAATTCCATGATATAAGGAGATGCAAAAACGTCTTCTTCTATTAGGTCTACTGCCTAATGGTCACCTAACTTTGTATCACCTCCACAACCATAGAAGTCGCCAAGTCGGGTCCCTAATATGAGCACCCATAGAAGTCAGTTGGAAACGTTGCTTTCTCTTTAAACAAAGCATCCATGCTCTTGTTGGCATTGCCACAACCAAGGGAAATGTATTTGGGTGCACGGAGCTCTCGTAACAGACAAGAGCGACTTGTAGAAATGTGGAGTGGAAGTGTGCAAGATATAAAGGTGGACTCCATGGTTGCAACACTTGCAGAGGATGATCCTCTTGGCCATTTATTTTGGATTGCAAAGGTGACCGGTTTGATCAGATATGAATCTGGAGATATTATTTCCCTTCAAGTGCATTGGTTTAGAACCAAGAGTCATGATGCGTACAATGGAAAGTACACTCCTAAAATGGTGTTAACATTCTTGTTTATGACTTTCAAATGACCAATGCTAGACATCTTCTCAAGGAGACAATTGGCATCATTAAACAAAAGCTTCCCTCAAAGAAATGCATTGATAAAGCTAGACCTTCTTCTAAAGTTACTCGAGAATAATTAGAAGTAGCATTAGGATTGCATAGGGATGAGGATATTGTGATTGTGGGTAGTGCTAAGGAGGATGGATCATCAATTTCATCTCCTAGTGATGATGATGTTGATAGTGAGGAACTTAGGGGTGTGGATATAGATGAGGATGCAATACATGATGATTTGTAAGATCTTTTATATGATGGGTAGGTCTTCTTATTACATTTTAATATGATGGTGTTTTAAAAATTGCAATCATGTTAGCTTTTTCCCTTGTGTGTACATTGGTTTAATGGATAATGTGCTCAATTTTATGTTTTCATACAAATCCACTCAAGTCAAGAATTCCATTTTTTCAGTGTTTTTTTTGGGGGACTTATGATAGGAAGACATGTTTTAAAAAAGGATTGAAAAATGGCAAATTTTCATGGTATAAGAATGAATATTCCATTTAGATCTCGTTTCTATGAAATAGTTCTCACGTCATTGGCAATAGCACCAGCTGTCTATATTATAGAGTTTCGTTCTTGTACGATTTTACATTTTTTCACTACCGGTCATGTTCCCCATGTGCTCAGGTGCCATTCCCCAGAGTTTGGCAGCCCTTCCTGGGCTTCTCATCTTCAATCTATCCCATAACTCTTTAAGTGGTCGTATTCCGAGCTTTGGTTTACTTCTGGAGGTCTTGAACCTATCGAACAATGATCTGTCGGGCATCACACGAATTTAACAGGAAACCCGGGACTGTGTGGACCAATTGTGCATCGAAGTTGCCCAACCAACAAACCGAATCCGTTACGGGGTAAGCTCATAGTTGCTGTGGCCGTGGTGGTGGGCTTGGGTGTAATTATGCTGGTGCTGGTGGGCATGGTTTGGCAACGCCGATACTGCATTCGGCGGAAAAGGCTTAGCGGAAAACAAGCTGAATTATTGTTTCCCAGCCACCTGCTGAATGTGAGAGCGGATGAACTAAGAGACGCAACAGGATGTTTTAGTGAAGGGAATGTTCTGGGCAAAGGTAGTGTTGGCACGGTTTACCGAGCTATACTACCAGGAGGGAACCTAGTGGCAGCCAAGTTGCTCAACAACGACACGGCCTTGGCGGCAGAGTCTTGTTTCACGAGAGAGGTTGAAATGTTGGCTAAGGTGAGGCACAGGAACGTGGTAAGAGTCTTGGGGTGTTCCTTCAATTTGGAAGTGAAGGCCATCATTCTAAGGCTGATGCCCAACGGCAGTCTGGACAAGTATCTTCATGGGACTAGGCATGGGATAGGGCTAGATATTGAGCCTCATGAGCTTTCTTGGCAGCAGAAGCTGAACATAATGCGTGGAGTCGCACTCGGGCTAGAATATTTGCACCACTACCATCCTGAGGGCTCTATTGTGCATTGCGACATCAAGCCTGAGAACATACTTTTGGATGCGGATTTCGAAGCTTGCATCTCGGATTTTGGCATTGCAAGACTTCTCAATGGTAGCACGCATCAAGAATCTTCATCCATCCTGCTCAGAGGGTCAATTGGATACATTGCCCCAGGTCTACCCAAATCCCTTATGCGTTTCATTCTATTTGTTCATTGACAAGCTGCAGGCAGTACTCTCTTTCAATGCACTTGCATGATCTGTTTTTTTATGGTTGTGGACGAGATGTGTACATGTTTGGAGATGTGTGTTGAAAGTCAAGCTAACTTGATTAAGGTGTGTGATTAAGATTTGTTTTTTTCTCATCGAGATGGGCATGTTGAGGCGTAGTAACCCTTTGCTTTTTTATATAGAATACGGATACAAACTAGACCCTACTACCAAGGGAGATGTCTATAGCTTTGGAGTGGTGATGCTTGAGCTCCTAACTGGCAAGCGACCAACATGCAATGAAATATTGGAGCAACAACACACCCTGGTGTCTTGGGTACGATCTGCCTCGCCAAATGAGGTGCTCACTATTATCAATACTCCAGGGCTCCCCCAAAAAGTTACACTACAATTGGCACGTTTGGCGCTCTTGTGCACTCAAGATCTACCCACTGATCGACCAACAATGCTTGACATCTCGCAAATCTTGAAAGATGTCCACAGTGAAGATGTTCGTCAATATCCCAACTTGCTAAATGTATGACACTAGCTTTCTGTTTCTCACAATCATCATAGTCCTTCTAAGGCATATTTTAATTATTAGTAAAGTATTCCACTATTATGTGTGCATATATTAGGTTTTCCACTATTAGGTGTGCATAAAAGTTGAGCTAGGGCATATATTAGGTATGCATCTAGTTTTCCACAATGCATATTTGTGAAACTTCTACATTGTAATATCTTCCCATGGGTGGGGGCTATCTATGAAAATAGATTTGATCTATGTAAGTAGCAAATATTACTCAACAAAAGCTTGTCCAAGTATTGATTATAACTTTACCTGCATTTATTTGCAACTTTACACACACATTTTTTTTTAAGTTTAATATACAATTTTAAATTGACATACATGTCTTTGTTAAAATCCCTATCAAATGTTGCATATTTTTTATAACAATGCACATCATTTAGATCATGTAAATGTTACATTCCACTTACATTATGTTTCTCAATATTACAATTTACACAATACTAACGTGATACTTAGGTTATATGTATCTTATTTGTATCTTGTTAATGTAGCACAAATGAGACTGTGTAGCCATACTATCCCATACATTGGAATCTCTAAGAGGCCTTTGATAACTGCAATTAAGTAATATCATACATGAGTATAAATTTATATAGAATATATAACCTGCATTTTTGGCCCTGCAACTATCTTTTGCTAATCAGGTCCATCCTAGAATTTCTAGTTCATTTGGTCAAGTTGACCATTTTAAATGTTAGTTAATCTTAGGGTTAGTGGTTGTTTAAGGATTTCTACTGTGTTTATAGGGTCAAGTTTTTGTCCTATTATGAGATCCTAAATGCCTTTGTCTTTCGTTAGGTGTTTCTCTCTAGAGATGGAGGCTCTCTTTGTCTCTTAGTACTACCCTTTGGTCAAGTTAAACACCTTTATAGGTGGTTAGTGTTAAGATAAGTGGTAGTTTAGGTCATCGTAATGAGTTTTAAGTTTACATTTTTGTCTCCTTGTGAGGGTCTTAAGTGACTTTGTCACTTTGTGTGGATTAATTTTTTGGCTTTACGTGAAGGGTAGTGAATTATTTTGTCTTTTAGCTTGTATGACACCACCTTTATTAAAAGCATGTGTTATTATTTAAATGAGGGTCTCTTACCAAAATGGCCATTTCCCCAGTCATATTTAATGGTCCATCCCATATTTCACCTCTTTTCTCTTATCTTTTGTCACTCATCTACCTTTCCCCGTATTCATTCACCTTCACTTGCATTTTTTTCTTTCTCTTTCTTTCCAATCTACACCTTTCATTTCTATTAAATTACATGTTATTGGAAATATTTCAAGAATAACAAAAACCTACAGGTGCCATTTGGATCATATACAGAGCAACAGTAACAACCCAAACAAAAATGTGGTCTGCTACACCCTAAACCTGTATCGTTCTTGGCACCTTTTTCTCACTCCCCATGAGCTACTCATTCAATGCATACAGTCACACATGAAACCCAAAAACTTGGACAGATCATTCAATTGCATACATTCACACATGAAACCCAATAAATCTAACCCTATGCTAGCATTCATTAAGGCAAGGTGTTAATGGGATCCCCACCTTATTTCATATTGTATCGCATGAGTAACTTGAAGGGCACCAAGAATATTAGCATGGCACGGATTGTCTTCAAGACTATTAAGAAGTACAGCCTTCTAATTATCATCATTAGGAGGAGCTTTCAAGGCAATGAGTTGTTGTACAAGGATATCTAAAGCACTAAGATGGTCCTTCAAGGATGAGTGTGTAATGAACGTCTTATAAAATTGTTGCTTGAGAAAGAATTTGGAATTATTAAGATATTCTCCAAAAAGATTATCCAAATTGTCTCATACCTTGTTTGCTATACAATTAAGATCAAGATGGTGAATATAATTGTTTGCATGACCTAGACCAATAATGGTAAGAGCTTGATCACTTTTGTCATACCATGGAATCAGTGTAGTTGAATATCCTTTAGGGTGGGGGTCATTTCCCTTGATGACTTTCCACACATTGTATAGCATAAGGATGAGACGTACCTTCGTTTGCCAATGCATAAAGTTTGTACCAAAGAATTCCTCCATCTAAGAAGCAAGAAAGGGAAGTTACACTGGTGGAGAATAATGATAAGTCCATGAACTTAAAGTATCTTGCTCAACAATCAATGGGCCAATGTTGGATGATATTCACCCCTCTTTCACCCATACATCATGAATGTAGTTACTAGAATGCAGTAGGGGTATCTCCATAAAAGCAACAAATAGCTAGCAAATTTCTTATTTTCTATCACACTGCCTTAAGGTGTGAGAATCAGCTTAGAGAAAAAAAATGGGATTTTTGGGAAGAGGTGATGAAGGAAGTCGGTGACAATGTGGAGAATTTCTATGATACCATACATGGTAGAAGAAGAGAAAGAGTGAGAAGAAAGAGTAAAGAGAGAGTGGGGTACACAAGTAAAGGAAAGCACAACATGCAAGTATAGGTCCTCATTTCATGGGGAGGAGTATCCTTCACTTCAACATCATATGTAAGGTCATATGGACCTTGCACCTCAAACTCCTACTCATTCACAACCACTACCACACATGACATGCGGCTTTAAATTTTTGACTCATTCCCACTGAGACTCTCGTGCTCGAGACACTCAACTAGGATTTCTCACACTAAGGCTTCAATATCCAATAGAAAGGGCAAGGAGATGGGGATGGAAAAAGGCAAAGGGACGGGGAAGTGGAAGGGGATGGGGATGAGGATGGGGAAGGGGAAGTACTGAATTTAGTGGATGAGGGAGGAGATGGTTATAAGGAAGGGAAAGGGAAAGGGAAAAAGAAAATTACAAGGGTGCAGGACATGGGAGATGGAATAGGGTATGGAGAAGGGGAAGAAAAATGAGAGGAAAACAAGACGAGTATGGGGAAGGGGAAGGGGATGGGGAAGGAAAAGGGCTAAATTTAGGGGATGGAGGTGATGGCTATGGGAAAGGGAACTTTGATGGGAAAGGTGAATGGCATAGAGATGGGAAGGGGGAAGGGGATCGATCGCATATAGGAAGCATAAGAACTAGCATATAGGGAGGGGATACAGTAATATGGAAGAGAAAGACTCAGAGGGGAAAGAGTATGGGAGGGAAAGAGGGGAAGAGAAAGGGAAAGAGGGAAATCGATGGCATGTAGGAAAAAGGAAAAGAGTATAGGGAAAGGGATAGGCCGGAGGGGAAAGAGGATAGTGGGAAAGATGGATGGAATATAGGAAAGGAAACAAAGAGAGCGGAAAGAGGATAGAGGGCAAAAGGAATGGTATGTAAGAAAGAGAATAGAGGGAGAAAGGGAGGGGATGGATGGAAAAAGGGGTAGAGGAAGGGGCTAGATGGCATGTAGGAAGAAGAAGGAAAAGCATATAAAGCGGGGATAGAGATACCAAGAAATCAATTAAGGCAAAGCAAAACAAGGCACGACAAAGCAATTAATTAAACAAGAAAAAACAAACAAGCAAGGAAAAGTTATGGGGAGGTTTTCTGAGATTTCTTTTAAATTCTTGATGTTAATGACACTCATTCATCAGTCAGTCACTCAATGGTGTTGAAGTCTGTGATTGCATGCATGTTGCACAAAGTGACATTATTAACATGAAACCATTATACAGGATGAGAAGAGTAAGAGCTACCAAATGATCCCATCCTTGCATTTGACTTGGCCATGCAATCAAAGAGATTTAGGTGAGCTTTAGGGAGTTCTAGAGAGATATGTAAATCAGACTTGGATCATATGGATAGCTTTCTTGATGTCTGAGATCAGGATAGTCTCCTTGCTATCCAACATGAGGGTGTGGATGACATCATGGATGTAATTTTTGATGCACGGCATCACATGTACATGTGTTGTTTCCATCATGTAGGAGTTGCAATCAGAATCCTTATATGATTTGCTCCAATCTCAAAACAATCAGCTTGCCTTTGGATCCTATAGGGTCAACATTGTTTGCTTGGGTGTAGCCAATCATGGAACTATTTTCAGGGCCATTTTGGGGTCGCAACGTGATCTGCTCTTGGATGAGATTTTGAATTTTAGGCGAACCCGCACTCTTGTCAAAAAGTTTCCCGATGTCATGATGCCACACTGGTGTAATAATGAGACACAATCTATTTATTTTGAACACCGGAGAGCTTGTCACATGGCAGCTCTGCCCTGCTTTGGGCAACGTAGTCTCTGGCCTGACTACATCGTGCCTCTCATTCTGTAGCATAGTCTCTAGCCTGATCCCCTATCACCGTGCAGCCTTTTTCCATGTAGCTTTGCCACTTGTCATCACTGGGCAGTGCGCCCATGCAGATCATGAAAATTCAAGGTTGGCTTAGAGAGACCATTGCATTGGTTCTTGGCATAATAATGAGATGCAATCAATCATTCTGAACACCACCACAATGCAGTCTCTGGCCTGACCACCTGTCATCACCCAACCTTTTGCAGTAGCTTTGCCACCTATCATTGGGCAGCATGCCCATGCAGATCAAGAAAATTCAAGATGGGCTTGGAGTGACCACCGCGCTGGTTCTTGGAGTTATGGAGTTACATATTTTTACTTATTATAGAAGGAGATCTATGATGACCACCGCACTGGCAAACAGAAGGAGAACTATGACAACCACCGCACTGGTTCTTGGAGTTATATTTTAGTGCACCAAGGAAAATTCATGTATTTCCTTATGCAACCAAGGAAAATGCAATTGACGATATGGCCCTCAAGGGGTCGCCTTTAGGGGCAAGGGCCATACCAACATCTCATGGACATGCCATATCTATCCAATGGCATCTTGGATATTGTATAATGCATGTCGATATGGCCCTTGCCCCTAGAGGGGATCCCTCAAGGGCCATATCATAAATTGCATTTTCTAAAAGTTTAATTGTATTTTTCTAGATGAGTTCTAGATATATCTCCATGCAACCACTACGCTGGGTTGTTGGAGCTATTTTAGCGCTATTTTGATCCTAAACCAAGGAAAATGTAGTCCTACTCTATTGGTACATTTTAGTCCTTGTTGCAGTAAATCCTAAATGAGGGAAAATTTATTCCGAGCCATCGCGGTGACTGGAGGCCCTATGGTGCCATCCAAACAATCAACTACAATTCATCGAGTAAAAATTGAGCAAAAGAGATTACATCTACATCCAATAACAAGTTATATAAAAATTAACAACAATTTATTCTGAGAGCAAAAATTGAACATAATATCTTACATTTATAAAAACTCAACAATTGTTGAGAGCCTTAGAGGCCAAAAGATTACATCTAGCGACCATAACCACTCAGCCATTGCTGAGTGGTTTATATAAGAATTAACAACAGTTTATACTGAGAGCCTCAAATTGAACAAAAGAGATTACATTTGTAAAAACTCGGCAATTGCTGAGAGCCCTAGAGACTAAAATATTACATCAGCAAGCCAAAAGATCACTGAGAGCCTTAGAGGCAAAAAGATCGCATCTAGCCATTACTCTCAGTGGTTGTGAGCATCAGGATATTTGTACAACTCAGTATTCAAGCCACTAGCCCAACTTGTTGCATTCGAATTTGTTGGGGAGCCGATGGAGGAGACGGAGAGGCCAAAGACCGTGCACATTGCCAGGACTTAGATTATGGCCCCCCCAACAAGACAAGAGTACTCTGCTATGAAAATCCTGAGCTTTTTGTCAATGTCTAGGGGGAATCCATACAACATAGCCATCCTAGGGTGCCAACTCAATATGTAATATGTTACTACCCTCATCCAAAATCTAGGGTATGGCAGGACAAGGTCCATATTTAATATGCATTAATTTGTTTAGAAATTTTCAAATATACAAGGGAAAAATATGAAAATTTCATGTCCCCCCTCCCATAAAATATAAGTTATATACCTTGAAAAATATGCAAGATTTTAAGATTTGTACATATTTTTCATAATATGTGAGGCCCAAGGGGGGGGGTCTTTTGGATGAGGGGGGGTAAAACAAAAATACAATAAAATATGAAAACCCTTCTCCTTTCAAATTAATGTAACTTTGTTCATGTATTACCCAAATTTCAATGTGTAAAGACATATTTGAAGCTCTTTTAGTGCATAATATAACCATGTTAATTTGAATACTTTCTACTCATGGAATATTGTTAAATTCATATCATACTCAAGATTTTGATAGGTTTCTTACTAAAGGGAGTTGGTGCCTCAGGATAGCCATATAGAGGCCAAAGGTGCACATTCCATCCAAGCTGGTGACATGCATATGTGGGGGGAATCCGACCGAGGGAACAAAGGGATTCCAAAAGAGCCATCATTTCTAGCCCTATAGAGTGCAACGCAATCACCTTATACGTTGCATCAAGGGGTAGTAGTAGTTACAATAGGCATGGTGAAGATGAGTGGGTGAGCAGTGGAGCAGAGGAGTAGGGGAGCAGATGAGTGATGAGAGTTGGAGGAGGGAGTGTGGAGCAAAGTAGAGTAGGGGCAAAACAGTGCTGAGCAGGGGTGGATGAGAGCAATGTAGCAAAATGCCAAATGCCATGGATCTTATATATCATAAAGTTCGAGCCACAATGCTGGCTAGAGGTCTTGCTCAGGCCTTGAGGCCTGATGTTCCATCCAAATAATCATGACTACTACCTTAATTAATCAAAATCCAAGGAGAGTTCCATCCAAAAATCATGATCCATATTAAATGTAGGCCACCGCGATGGCTGGTAATTAACTACCAGCCCATTGAAATCTTAGGTGCCACCGCCACCTCGCCACCGACGACAGTGGCAATTAATTACTACATGGCTGGTAATCATGAAGCAAGCGCCACTGTCTTGGTAATTAACTAGTAAATTAATTGCACTCTGCTGAGCATGCAAGCCCAATGACTCTGCTGGTAATTAACTGCACTCTATTGATCATGCAAGCTCGGTGGTGTAACTAACTGTAGACACCACCGTCTTTGTAATTAGCTGATAATTAATTGGTAATTAGCGGGTTATTAACTCCACTATACTGAGCATGCAAGCTTGGTGACTAGTAATTAACCGCACTACATTGCGATGACTTGTAATTAGCTACCAGCCCGATGGATCTTAGCCACCACAGACGTGGGAGTAGGAGAGAAGATGGACATCATGGAAGAGAGTGTGGGAACTAAGTGCAAAATGCTACATTAGTTTGAGAGGAAATCCTCTCTTTTATAGAGTGGGAGAGAGGGTGGCCTAGATCATAGGCACGTCTCCTACACCATAGGCAATCAGCCCTATATCATAAGGACTCCTAAATCTAAGGCACCTTCCCAAGTGGGGGCCTTTGCATTACATCATCACTTATGTCATAGTCTAGACACATCATAGCACTTAGTGTGTTACACATGCACACACACACACATGATCATATGATTGCTAGAGCAAGCTCTTGATCACACAATTCCCAACAAAACAGGACCTTGAAAGCTTCATGGAAGGGCAAGGACACTGTCAACAATGTTGAAGTTGAGCTCGAGCTATTTGTGGCTATTGAGGAGATGTGTTCCATGGCTCAATCTTCACCAAGCAATACACCATGGGTATTAGATAGCGGTGCAACCTGAAACATGACAGGTATGAAAGAATGGTATAGTTCTCTTCGCCTTCTATAAGAACCCACAAATTTCATGGTTGGGAATGATGCAAAATGTGCATTTAAAGGGACTGGTACCATCTCACTTGCGGCAGCCAATGGCGAGTCTAAGAAGCTATCTGAGATGTACTTTTTGTTCCACAAATCAAAAGAAATCTACTTTCTATTGTTGCAATAACTGATCAAGATCTGGAAGCTCACTTCAAAAAATCTGAAGCCCAGATATTAGGTGCAAAGGGAAATGTTGTGGGCATAGGTTCTAGGAAAAACAATTTGTATGAGCTCACTGCACTTTCAACACTTCAGATTTGGAGACAGGAAGGGTTTGGCATGAGCAATTTGGCCACATAGGCTATGCTGTGCTAAAGGAAATGCAAAAGAAAGGGATGGTTGCACATTTTCCTACACTCACAAATAAGTGGGAGCCATGTGAAGCTTGTTATTAAAATTAAAAAATTGTATTAATATATAGTTAAATTGTATTCATTATGTTAATATGTATAGTGAAATTGTATTTATAAAAAATGAATATGTGAATCTAATTTGCTCTATATTCAATTTTTTTGGCTAAATATCTATATAAGAAATTTTTTAAAACATATAGTGAATGTTTTCCCGATCTATGGACCAACTCTCTATATAGAGTAATTTTCTTTCTATATAGTAAAATTCTATCTATATAGTAAAATTCTCTTTGGGACTTCTCTACATAGTGTTTTTTTCCTCCCATTTAGTGAAAATTTATTTATATAGTAACATTCCCATAAGCCTATATAGAGATTTTTTCCCCATTTTCTCTAGATAAAGTATATAGAGACACTCTCATTTTCTCTAGTCTAGACTTTTACTAGATATTTGTATTTCTATCTAGTAAATAATCTATCAAATCCTCTCTTTTTTCTATATAGAAAAGGGTCAAAATCAGAAACCATGATACATGTGCCACCACTTGCATCACCAAGTGACCGGTTCATCTCAAAGATGCCACCAAATGCACTTTTCATTATTCTTTGTGGGATCCATTGAGATGCCTCTTTTAGTGGCCCACCCCGAAAAAATTCTCATGTAGAGAATGGTCTAGGAAATTTTCCTATATAGAAAACATATAAGGACAAAATTCCTTGGGTATGCAATATAGGTAAGGGTTATTTTGAGGAAGCTTATTGCATTAAGTCATTGTATATTGAATTCAAATGAAGAAGCTTCTTTTATTCAGTCATTGTACCTTAAATTCAAACACATATTGGTCACCTTTAATTCTATATCTTGGTTTGTTGGTCTTTTTGTCGTAGGCTACCCTTTGTCTATCAATTGAAATTTATAAGGAGTTCCTCTCTTCGACAAGCTCCCCTTCTCATGCCCTATGATGAATTTACCTTCAATCTTGTCTCTCTCCCTCATCCTTTCACCACGTCCACTCTTTTTTATCACCATTCTTGAAAGCCTCAGCAATTGTGCTTCCTCTTGTGTGAGTGCTACCACACATGATTTATGATGTGTTACATTTATTATTTATGATTAACTTAAGCTCTATTAGGATCTTGTCATTTAGAGATTACTTTTCTTTTAGATTCATAAGGACATAAAACACTTGGAATTTTTCAAATTATAGATATTATATGACAATTGAGTAGCATCGACGTCGTATTTGGCCTTTCGGCATAATATGTTGATCACTTTCTTTGTCATATAATATTTGAGTCATTTTTTGGGCCATGCATTTGTATGGTTCTTATCTCTCTGCACAGGGCCATATAACTTGATTGCAAGTGCAGTTAGATGAGTAAGTTTGCATTTCGACACTATGTTGCAATACTCGACTTTCAATGTTGTTATAAGGGCTCCTTTGTATTATTTTTGAATTAGCTCGATACATGGTCATATCATCTAACTATATGTATCGTTCATCAATCTTAGAAGGATCTAATACTTGGTCATTTATTTGGCTTTTGGTGTTGTTTCTTAGATACGTCGTTTATAAAATACTAGGCTTCAAAACTTGGTCGTTCATTTTTCTAGTCTTCGGCACATGGTCATTGATTTGTCTTTCAGTGTCATTATAGCTTGTCATAAAATATAATAATCCAAGCTTCAACATTGTTCTTTTTGTACAATCACATAGAGGCACAACCTTTGTTAAAGATTTATATAAACTCCATCATATACGTTTAACTCTTTATCATGAATCCTTAAGAAATAATATGGAATCTACATAAGGCATTCCACATAGATTTGTACAAGTTTAATGGTCTACAATCTATGTAGTCCCTTATGTGAGATCAAGAACAATCCTCCTCATAAGCATTCTATTGAAATAGAATGAAAAATAAGTGCTAGTCTGTAGAGGGATAGGCTTTTTTTGTTCCTACATAAGAAATGTGCATGCTACATTGTTTTGGACTTCATAGGTAATTTTTATCTCTTCTCCTAAGACCCACCCAATGCTTGGCCAAGGGATTGGCTCTTGGCCCCTATTCCCACAAGGTGATGGGACTAGATGGGACCACTCTTGAGGTCAAGTCTTTGGACTCTCTCAAAGAGGGAGGTGGACTCTCTCAAAGAGGGAGGTGCCTAGTTGTCTCAATCGAATGCCAGTTATTTGTTTCTATGACTCCACTTTCCCAAGGAGTATATGCATCAGTGAATTCTTTCTTAACTCCTCTTTCTACAAAATCGAACCAACTCTTCTCTTCCATGGGGTTCTTACTCGTTTCTTATTTGATTTCCATTTAAATAGTTAATAACCAAGCATTTATGAGACTTGAAAGTAGCCTACATTCATTCTGTGTGACGAATGGCATTGATACATATGGATTGTGATAGTTATAATGTGATGTAAAGAAACAACAATGAGTGTTTCATGGAAGATACATGGATGGGACCAACTATCCCATCTCAACTTGACAAAATGAAAGGATGCAAAATAAAACGCAAGTAGGTACAATCATGTACAATCCTTAATCATTGGTAATTAAAAAAATTTTGTTCCATCACGTCATGAGTGTTGAGACAACATTGAATTGCTCAACATTGTAAGAATGTTACAACTAAACAGTCTCTTGCATGCTCTTCACATGAGGGATGGGGAAATCCATCTAGTCTCTCTTAACATTATTTAAAGTGATAATGGTGCAATTTTATCTTCGACTCTTGTTTAAAAAATTTAAGACCAACATTGGTCTATTTGCTTTTCTGCTCTAAACTTGATGAGACTTTGTAATTATCTACTAGATAACTCATCAAAAGTTTCTATCTCTCCATAGCTTAGTTGGATTCCAAAACTACAAGATAAACAAACATTAGACTTTTTGTGCCATCGTGATCCAAGAGATGTAGTAGTTTGATGGTCCTTCAAACCACATCCAAATGGGAGGAGGCTTTGGATCCTTTGTTTTTATACTAAAATAGGAGTGTATACCAATTTGTATATGATTTGGATGACTCTAAGGCCATTGGTATCCCTGTTGGAGAATGAGTCCATAGTGGCAATCCACTGTGCTAGTAGTGATAATAGTAATTTTTGGCGTGTACAAAACCTAGGCCAAGAATGTAATATGTGCGTGAGAAATGGGATGAGAGTAGAGATTTATAGTTTCTTAAAACTTTATGTAGAGTTATCCTAAATGGATCATCCTAACAAAATTTAGTGAGTGGATGAAGTCGATACCTCAGCCACTGTAATGCTCCAAGGTTGCAAGCAATGATAAGTAGCAATTTTAGGCTTGATTGCAACCTAAGCTAAAAATTTCTTTAAGGGTGAGACCTAGATTTATATTAGTGTTTTATATGGTCTTCAGCCTTTTTCAAAGGCTTTTCCAAAACTTTTCTCAGTTGAGATTAGTTTTCTTATGAAGTAGGCACTCGGGCAAGAGTGTAGCCTACTTCCCAACCACTGGGGCAATAACCCATTTATGGTAGTATGAAGATATTGGACACTAGAGACCTATAAATGAGTCACTATACTGATATAGGACTAAAATACTGATGTTCCAAGCTCTCACTCTTAGTATTTAGACACTCAAACAAGATACTATAGGCTCTAGAAGGATTGCTTGAACATTATTCCTAAAGATATGGAAACTTTTGTGGGAGTATTGGGGGGTTGGGGCTTCAAACTTGATGGGACTTTGTAAGGACCTACTAGATATCCCATCTAAAATTTCAATCTCTTCAGAGCTTAGTTTGGACCCCGAGTATGCAAGATACAAAAATAATGGGCTTTTTCTACCATCTTGATCCAAGAAACGTTGCAACAGCTCAATGGCCCTTCAAATCGAATCCAATGGGAGGGTACCTTGGATACTCTATGTTATACTACAATGGTATTTTCTATACACATTTTGAATGAGTCTTAAGGAAATTTGGTATCCCTATTGTAGAATTGTCGATGATGGCAATCCATGGGTGCAAGCAATGAGAGTAGGCATTTTTGGCCTAAATCTCAAACCTAGGCCAAGAACCTCATATATTTCCTTCAATCTTATTTGAGAGATTATAAAGTTCTCATCCTTATGGATTTTGGAGGTGCAGGAGGTTGGCACTTCATCCAGGATGGTTGTCCATGGTTGCTAGTAGTAATTTTAAAGGCATTGCTACAACCTAGACCACTTTCTTAAGGATGAGACCTAGATTGGGAATAGGATTTTGAAGACTTCAAACCTTGTCAAGAAGGCTTCTTACCTAGATTCTTGAAGTGAATTTTTTACTTGCCTCTAATAGAAGGATATCTTTAAAGTCCTCCTCAAAAGAATACATTTACAGAAAGGGAATTTTTAATTTCATGAAATTTACAAAGGGGGTGACAAAAATTACCATAAAGTGGTTACATAACGGCTTTATAAAAGAGGCCTTGAACGCATGTGATATAGACATCTTTAAGTGAACCCCCCCCCCCCCCCCCCGAGTACAAAGGGTTGGTGGGAGGTCTGATTTTTCTTTGCAATACCAGGCCTGACATCAGTTTTGCAGTTGTGGTGTCTTAATCAAGTTCTTGAATCATTCCCGAGAGAACCATTGGGAACACAGGCATGCAAGTTCTTAAGTACCTCAAAGGAACTCTTGACTATGGCATCACTTATAGATCTGGAGATTCCTTGATTGGCTATTATGACTTGGATTGGGCAGGTGACATTGACTCCAGAATGTCAATTTCTGGATATTGCTTCTTACTTGGATCTGGAATTTGTTCTTGGGTAAGCAAGAAGCAACCCATAGCGGCCCTCTCTTCTACAGAAGCAAAGTACAAGGTAGCTTGTTTTGCTGCATGCGAGGCAGTTTGGCTTCGAAAGATCTTGGCAGACATAGCAGTTTTTTTGAGAGAGCCTACATCACTAAGGTGCGATAACCAAAGTTGCATGGCCATCTCTAAGAACCCTGTCTTTCATGCTCATACAAAGCACATCAAGATTCAGTTTCACTATGTACAAGAGCTGATCTAGGATGAGATCATTGATCTAGAGTATTGACATCTTCACCAAAGTTCTGGGGAAGGAACATCTTATTCAGCATCTTCATGATCTTAGCATTGGGCTAAGAACCTAGTTCACCTTCAAGTGGACATTGAGAGGGGGTGTTGGTATTTGTGCAATGCCCACCTCTCATATGTAACCACCAATGTTCCATAGTGCCCTTTTTTAAGGCCCCCATTATAAGAAGAAGCCATGGTGTGAGCACCAGACACTGGTAGGATCCTAGTTTTTACACTAGATGAGGTCTCATGGTGACTGTTTGATGGTTAGGAGATGGTAGAAGGAACACCATACTCCTCGGGGGTTTGGGGGCAGTGCCCCCAATCTTGGGGGTAGGGGGAAATGCCCCCAATAGCAGGGTTTGAGTTTTATTGGTAGGCCCTGTCCCGTGATGGTATGGCCTCCATTGCAACTGCTATTAGGTTAGGTGGACTATTATTTGGTTAGTGGTAATCACAGTCAATTTAGGTTAAATTAGGTTACACTAACTACTAGTCACTATAACTGGAAGTTACTCTAACTCCAATTGGCATAACTGTTCAGTTAAAGTAACTAGATCATTAGGGTAATAGGCTAGTTAAACTAACTGGAACTACCCTAGTCCAGTTCCCTCAGTTAGACTTAAAGCCCATTCACACCAAACCTTTGACCAAGAGACACCCCCCCCAACACACAAAAAGGCCACATTTTACCCGTACTTTAACCCTTCGTTACTCACCCATTTGGCAGCCAAATTGAACCACGGTTTCACACACAAAAACACCACGCTACAAGGCATTTTCCCAACCCATTGCACACCATTTTGGCATCCTTAGCACTCTTTAATTTGTGCCCCCGTGTGGGGCTCTTTTTGCACTAATTCGCTCATAAATTTTCACCATGACGTCCGATTGATGATCCGTCTGCACACCGGCACATTTCCCTATACACATGGGACAATCCTAGGCACATGATTAACATGACGGTCCCTACAACACTAACGCATCTTTAACCCCCCTAACACAAATACATTAATACCCGCACTTGCGGAACAAACACCCGTTCCACCTCTCACCAAATCTGCATGCAACTACGCTCCGACCAACGCATCCGACAAGTACACTCGCCAAATTTGCATGCAACTATGCTCCGGCCAATGCCTCCGACAACCCTCTACCTTGATTCCACCCCTGAAATTTAGGAAATCCCTTTGACTCCTCCACAACATGACATGGCTGGGCACCATCACGATGATGGGGATCTTGAACTCGAAGAGGAGGGGAACAATTTCTTTAACCCTCGCAACAATTTTGGAAACAATAATAACAATCAAGGCAGCCGCCCCCTAGGCAAACTTGAACTTCCCAAATACAATTGTAGGGGCGATCTAGTCCGATTCCTCTAGCATTTTGATGCCGCATGCCGAGCGTGTGGAGATCAATCCAATGAAACCAAGGTTGCCTGGTTCCCCATTACCTTAACTGATGAAGCCTAAGAATGGTACCTTGACCTCCTAGTGGAAGAAAGAGCCACATGGGATCTGCTACAAATAGAATTCAAGAGATGCTTTCAAACGAAGAGACTACAAGATGATCTCACTCTCCAACTAAGCAAGCTCGAATAAGGTCGCCGAGAAGATGTACGCACATACCTAGGCAAGATGAAATGCTTAATTGCCAAATGTGACCCACGCCCCAATGCTAAGTACCTCATGGCCTAGTTCATTGCAGGCCTAAGGAAGAACATCCACAAAGACATGAAAAAGATTAGCAATTACGAAACATTCAGTGATGCTCATGCGACAACCATTGACATCAAGGATGGCATGACCGACTCTAACAATAGTAGTGATGATGGAAGAGCCAGTGCACGAGATAAGCGCTCTAAAAAGGAAAAATCCAAGTGCACTACCGAAACGTCTAATGAAGATCGCCTAGAGGCCATGACCATGAAGCTAAAGAAGAAATGATTCAGGCAATGGAACAAAAGCTTCACATGTCTCAGCCGCCACCTCAGACTTATCCATGGCGAGAAAATGTATGGTGCCCACACTGCATCACCAATCATATAGCAAAAGAATGCCCAGTCCTAAGAGCCAGGATCACTGCACAAGCAAATCCACCGCCAAGGTTGTGGTGCCATATTTGCGTAGTCGGTGGCCATGATGAAAATAGTTGCATCTTCAACATGGGCAACAACCCGCCTCTACCTCAACAATACCAACCGGCACCCATACCAATGTACAGGCAATCGACATTTGCACAAGCGCCCCTTGCTCCGAGGCTGAATCTTGTTCAATCTTGTTCCCATCTAGACACAAGTCCTGCAATTACTCAGGAATCCAAATCCACGACCATATCCAAGAGCGCCAAATCCAGCTCCTCTGGCAGTTCCAATACAACAACTTCAAGCCGAGGAAGTGGATTCGCTATTCGAGTATGAAGCTGAGTACCTAGTGTACTATGTGGAAGGCGCAGAAGGTTTAATACCATTCTATGCGAATCAAGTTCGACCCAACATATATCGAGCACCAATCAAGCTACGGTTGTGGAGAGAATCATCGGATCGCAGAGTGCCCTCATCGTGGTAACCCCACTACTTTCCAACCACTCTGCAGAGATTGTGGCATAGGCCATGCCTGTACGGACTGTCCCATGAAAAATAAGGTCCCACAACAAATTGAGGCTAAGCCTGACGTCCCAATCGGCATTATTGGGGCGGACCATCAAAGTCTAGGGCCGGCAAACATAATATCACAACTTGTGAATGTAATTACATGCTAGCAAAAAGAGGCCACCAAGGACCATAATATTCCAATTCAATCAAGACGACTTCTTCAAAAGAAAGCACAAGCGCCTCTACCTCTGCCAAGCAATGAGCAGTCAAGCTCATCCACATCAGCTCTCGAGCCTCAAATAAAAGAAGCTCCATACCCGGATGCAGAAGTGGAGAAGACTCGATTTTAGGCCCTTCAACAATGGGTACAAAAGGAACAAGCTCAATCTGAGGCTGAGAAGCAAGCACAAGATCCAATCTCTGACTTGGCCCCACCAAGTATTGATACTGTACTCGAGCCTCTGTTCCAACCAACAGAACCTGCAACATAATGTATCACCATGCCAACAATTGAAGGAGCCACACTCTCTAGCATTCTAAGTTGCCCTGTGTCAATTCCCATTGGAATCCTATTACGAAATTGTCCCAATCTCTAGGAGAGTTTCAAAGGCTGGATTGAACTCGCAAATCCCCCTCCACCTATTGAAGACATAGAAGATATCCCTGTGCGGATGGGTGAGAGAGATGACATACGCAACATTACTATGCCTTTGATCCACAAGGCATATGATGAAGTCCAAGCCATAGTGGATGGTGGAGCAGGTGTAAATATCCTATCCAAGGAGCTCTATGATGAATGGGGTCTCCCACCAATGCAAAAGGCTAAGTTCAACATACACCTTGCCGATGATTCATGGGTGAAACCCTTGGGAATAGTGAATGGCATGTCAACAAAAGTCGCAAGAGTCCACTTTTCCCTTCAATTCACAATCTTGTATCTCCCCAAGAAATCCTATCAAATCTTGCTGGGGCGTCCTTGGTTGCATGCCCGTTGCGTGAAGCATCAGTCCTCCATGATTGGGGAACTAATAGACTGACAATCCAAAATTGCAACACCACAGTTAGTGTCAATGTGGGGACAAGAGCAAACCAATTGTGCCTAGAGCATTGGATGAAACCTCTTCAACGCCGATCTCAAGAAAATCAGCTCCCCTGCAATAGCATGCCATAGTGGGCGATACACAAAGCAATGTCAATAATTGGATACAAGAATTGGCAACCATTGACAACTACCATTCACTAGACCCTATCTTCTTTTATGGTTGACCTCGAATGGAATAATGAACCTGAAGAAGGTACCAATACCAATAAAGACTCAAATTTTCCATGGGACCTTGAAACTGAGGCTGAGAATGTTTTATTTGAAGATCAAGTCTTTGACAATGTTTGCATGCCCTAATGGCAGTCGAGCTTCCCAAAGTTGAAACTCCGAAGTTGAATAACAACATAAGATCCCGCAAGAAAGCTGAAGGAGGATATCACCGTCGCAAAGCCAAGGCCGAACACTTCAATGAATTCAAATGAGTGCAAACTAGGATCGTTGAATTGTATCTTGCCAAGCTAGCTCCCTCAAAGTCTGAGCCACCTCCTCTTGAATGGTCCCCTGATGGACTTGAAGGAGTATGCACAGCAAATAAACCCTTACTTGGGAATACTTTGCCAATGGAAAAGTTACCCCACAATTCCCAATGTAAGAAGTTTCAAAAGTATAAGCCACATGTGCGGATGAAGCTTGATCAAAAGACTACTGAAAAAGAAAGTCCCCAAGAGCCTCAAAAATTGGTTAATGATACTATGCCACCCAGTACCCATAGCACATGTCAGGCTAGTTCAACACCATCAAAGGCTGATCTTCGAGAAGTGCTGGAGTACTTCAAGAACTACACAAGTGGTAATGTCCCCATAGCAATGCCAAGACCACTAAGAGAATCTAAAGTTCAAGAAACCAATAGCATTGGAAAGACTCCAATCTATGAGGAACTGGGAAAAACTTGAACAATAAACCTCGCCCTTGAAGGGGAGAAAGAAAATTTGGTTTTCATTGGGAACAGCTTACACATGAAAATGAAACCAAGCTCAAAGCACTCCTAATGGAATACGAGACTGCCTAGCATGGTCATACAAGGAAATGAAAGGAATTTCACCAGAAGTGGCAGTACATACGACACCTATAAGGGAAGGTGCCCACCCTAAGGTATGTGGACCTTATCGAACAAATCCAAAATATGGCACCATGGTTTATGATGAACTGGAAAAACTCTTAGATGCCAGATTCATCTATGACCACCTTGAAATGTAAAGTGCCAGCTATGAGGTGGTTCTCTCTTGTAACAAAAGTAAGCTTAAACACATCATTCAACATAAGAGGTAAGGGAGGAAAGGGGGGAGAGAAGGAAAGGGGGGGGGGAGAAGGGAGGGAAGAGAGGGAAGGGAGGAAAGGGGATCGAGAAGGAAAGGGGAGACGTAGAGAAAGAGAGGAAAGGGAGGAAAGGGGAGAGAGAAGAAAGGGGAAGAGAGGAAGGGGAAAGAGGGAGGAAAGGGGAGAGAGGGAAAGAAAAGGGAGAGAGGGGAGGAAAGGGGGGGAGAGGAAGGGGAAAGAGGGAGGAAAGGGAGGGGAGAGAAAAGAGCTTGGAAGGGGAGAGGGAGGGAATTTCGTTTTTAATCCCAAGCCCGTCTCTTCCCTATGCCTCTACCCCTCCCCCTCTTCCCTATTGTATGTAGAAAATAGGAAAAAAGCCCACAGAACAAGCTTTGAAAGGAGGAGGAAAAATAGGAAGATCCATACCTAGAACTTGAAATGCAGCTTCTTAAAAGGGTGTCCTGGCTTTCTCATTCCTGCCCGCAGTGCCTTTGACGTAAGAAGTGGGGGGGAGGTGGTTGTAGAGTCTGAAGGGGAGAGAGAGTGAGGGATGATGGATGGAAGAGGGCAAAAAGCAACACATAATAGGGAAGCACGTGTTTTTTGGGTCTTAACAATGTCAAAAAAAAAGTCAAAATTTAGATTATGTTTTTTCTTTAAATTATCTCTACAAACATTTATTTTTTTAATTATCTATGTGTCTGATTCAGTTAAAGTTCATGAGAAAGTTGTAAAAGTGATAATCAAAGTTGAGTCAATGTCATTTTGGGACCCAGGGGGCCTTCGGATATGGTTGTCCTATTTTTTAATCGCACCTTAAGCGAATCTAAAACGTTATTTATGGGCACCAATGGTCATAATGGGACCAAACTTGACAAGACTTTACATAGTGATGGTGCAAATATTCTAGCAAGGTGTTTTGCCATTTGGATTATCATGATGCCTTCTTTTAGGGTGCGCATCGGTGTTAATACTGCACAAAGGGTTGGGGTTTGCAAATGGGGCAAATGATGTTGTATAGCTATGATACTTTATTGAGGCCTTGAACTAAGTATGGTCAAGGATTGCGAAAAGTATCATAGCCATCTTACATCATTTTTTCCATTTGCAAAGCCCAATCCGTTGTTTTTATAAGTGCATCATGCATGAGCGTCAAAAAACAAGGAGGTGGGCTTTGCAAATGGGGCAAATGATGTTGGATGGCTATGATACTTTGCATGGGCCTTAAAATAATTACGTTTAAGGCCCTTGCAAAGCATCATAGCCAAGTAAATCCCAATCCCTTGTTTTTATAAGTGTGTGATGCATGAGCGACCATACAAATGGGTAAAATGATGTTGGATGGCCATGATACTTTGTACAGGCCTCAAACTAAGTGTGTTTAAGGCCTATGCAAAGGCTCATGGCCATCGGGTCCCATTTGCATGGTCAAGGGTGAACTTTTTCATGTTTTTTCCCATGCATCCTCTACAATCGTACAAAAAATGGCCTTGAAGGTCTTCTAGGCATGCAAATGAGACACAATGGCCATGATACTTTGCATGGGCCTCAAACTAGGTTATTTCAAGTCCCATGCAAAGTATCACGGCCATTGGTTCCCATTTGCATGGTCAAGAATGAACATTTCCATGTTTTTTCCCATGCATCCGTACAAAAACAAGGAAATGTTTGTTCTTGACCATGCAAATGGGACCCGATGGCCACGAGCCTTTGCATCAGTCTCAAAATAGGTTAGTTTGAGGCCCGTGCAAAGTATCATGGCCATCGGGTCCCATTTGCATGGTCAAGAATGAACATTTCCATGTTTTTGCCCATGCATCCTCTACACTAGTACAAAAAATGGCCTCGAAGGTCTTCTAGGCATGCAAATGAGATGCGATGGCCATGATACTTTGCATGGGCCTCAAAATAGGTGATTTTAAGGCTCGTGCAAAGGACCTATTTTGAGGCCTGTGCAAAGGATCATGGCCATTGGGTCCCATTTAGTGAAGTTTGATGATAAGAAAATCCAATTGCTTGAAGAATATTAGCTTCAATGGTACCAAAAGTTTGAGTCTAAGAAGAGCCACATCTAGTTTATGAAAATGAAATAAGAATATTTAGAACTCATTACCTCCTATTTCTATTGAAAATATCATCCTAAGAGGAAGGGATTGACAAGCCAGATTAGACCTACTAAGAAGAAGAACCTGCCTTAACGAGTTTAAAGTACAATAGACAATATCCCGTTAAACACAAAACCTCTCATAAGCCACAAGAAATTCCCAAAGGTGGCCAAGAGGTAGTATATGATAGTCCTCCAAAAATAAAAGCCAGAGATTTGCATCTATTAGGAGGATACTTAAATTTACCTATGTAGTTAAGGATCACCTTTATGATAACTCTTCATCAATATAGAAACTATTTTACAAGCCCATAAGAAGATATAAAAGGCATTAGAGTTACACAATGATGTGAGCAATTTCATAAAAAAATAGGAATAAAAATAGCATTGCCTATTTTGAGTTTGTATTGCCAAGTGTAGTGCCCCATAAAGTATCCACAAAGGAAGATGTAAGCCAACACAAGAGAGACCTTATCCTATGTTCTTAGGAGAGAACAAGGTGAAAATCTCACTAGGCATGCCAAAGGCGATGGGATTACCTCACCCTTAGATTAGAAAAAACCTTTAAAAGCATTCATTTAAAGCCCTTGCACGATCCCCATAGATAGAGAAAGGCAAAACAAATGCTTAGGCATTTGCCTTTGCCATGCCAAAAGGAATATTTAGCATCCCAAGTATGCTAATTTAGTTTCAATGATGGCCCTCCCCACTCCCTCCCCCTTTCTCCCTCCACTCAAGCCCACCTCTCTCAGTGCATCCCACTCGCTCTCCCCCTGCCACGCAATAGCCCCTCCTTTCTCTCTCTGGTATGTCTCTCTTCCTCCCTCAACCTTAACCTGCCTCCGCCTTTCCACCCCTAACTGTTTCTCCTATTCTACCAATCTCGATACTCGAGACAGTTGGCAGGCGAGCTACTTCTCAAGGCCAGAGAGGGAGGGATGGAGAGGCACGCAAAGGGAGCCAGGCTAGACAAACTCAAAGGAGAAGGGGGAGAGGGGACATATTGGCTGAGAAGGGCCAGGGGAGGGCAAGGCCAAGGGGTAGCGAGAGTGCATTGGTCAGAGAAGGGGTAAGGACAGCCAGGGGATGCAATGCGGAGGAGCAATGATGGCGAGATAGCCAGCAAACGAGATCCAATAGCATGGCAGGGGCACCGAGCTAGAAATATCTAGATCAAGCTAAAAATATTGAGGAGCAGAAAGTGACTCAAAAAGGACAACGGATAATCAAAAAGAGGAAGCTTAGGATAGTGGATGAATTCGGAGAACTACTTAGCTTAACTGGGCCACCAATTCAAAAGGCTCAACGAATTAATCTGATTTTTCAAATTTTCAATAACAGGGGGACATACTAAAGCAACAATTTTAAGTGTTAGAAGAGATTAACTTCATTAATGACACAAGTATACACAAACATGCCAAGGACATCTCAATGACTAATCATGCAATATTTCAAAAAGACTAACATGGGTTTTTTTCCCAAGATACATTTAACAGTAGTAACTAAATAAGAATTAAGACATGAAATAGCAATCATCAAGATCAACCTTTTCGAATCAGAAGTCTAATTAGGTCGGTTGTTTTTTAGGTCATACAGGTTGCAATTGCGAGCCACACACCATACATCAACGAAGCAAATCCATGACTATTCTAAAGTGTCATATATTTAACTAGTTAGTAAAAGGGGATATAAGCGAGTGATTGCGAGCCACACACTTGGTTCCAACAACCACACTCCTTTTCTTCTTTCCTCTACTTGTTGATTAAGACGAGGTAATACAAACCAACAGTAGTGAGTCACAACCTAGCCCTAACCAAATGTATGTGTGTGTGTGTGTATTTTCACAACAAAAAAATATTGTGTGTGTGTGTGTGTGTGTGTGTGTGTGTGTGTGTGTGTGTGTGAATGCATGCGTGCGTTTGCCACTCTTCATCTCTTCCGGCTTGTTTTGGATTTGGGTCTATTCTGGATCTAGATACCCAGGTTTGACTTATCTGCGTCTGAACTATTCTAAATCTGGCTCTGGTTTGATTTGTTCCCATGACCTGGGACCCGACCTCTTCTAGATTCAAGTTTGGCAAGCTTGTTCTAGATCTCAGTCTGGTTTGTTCTAGGGCCTAGATTCGGGTCGCCGATTTGATCATAGCTCCCGAGCTAATCCTCCCTTGAATAGAATAGGTGAGGATCCCATGAGCATGGTTTGGTTCGGGGGTTTAGATCTGGGTCTCATCCAATTGAGTTTGGTACTGGCTTGATCATAGAAAAGGTGGCTCTTGATCTGGGTTGGGTATTGCTTGGGTTTGAAGGTCCAATCTAGTTTCAATCTGGTCTGGTCACACATAATAGGTGGTTCTTGATCTGGATAGGTGGCTCCCAAGCTTCAACAGAACAGGTGAAGGTCCATCAACAAGTGTCGGCTCCCAAGCTTCAAGAGAAGAGGTGAAGGTCCATCTAGTTTGGTTCCAGGTTCACTCAAGATGTGCTTGTGTTCTAGTCTAGATCAGAGGAAATGGTAAACCCAAGTTGTGTTCCTCTCCACAAAAAACAGACAAGGCCACAAGATGCCACGTGGCAGGAGAGGAAGGCTTTGCGATTGCCATAAGGATGGAGGCATTTCTATAGCAGCATCTGGGGATTCGCGCAGTTGGTGATTGGAAAAACAGTTGGTGATTGAGGAGGAGCACAGGCTGATGGATGGATTGAGAGAGAATAGAGGCATGGAGCGACGAGGAAGAAGGTGATTCAGGGGAAAAGGTAGAAAGAGAAGCACAACAGAACGCGAAAGGGCGAGAAGAGCATCGCGGCAACAGGAAAGAAAGAAAGAGAGGGGCTCAAAGCGAAGAGGAAGAAGAAGAAGGAGACCAGGAGAGGAAGATTGAGGGGAAGCAGGTGCAGGAGAAAGATTCAGGGGCTTAAAGCGAAGAGGAAGAAGGCGAAGAAGAGCAGAGGCAACAGCAGCAGCAGCAGGAGCTGCTGAAAGAGCCGAGAAAAGGATGTAGAAGAAGAAGAAGAAGAAGAAGAAGAAGAAGAGGCAAACCATGGAATTGCATCATGCTTGAGAAGAAATTTGGACGAACAGCGCGAGTCGATCGAGCAAGCTTCCGTCGCAGAGAAGAAGGTGCGTGCAAGACGCTGTAGCTACATGTTTCTTATTGCCTACCTCCCTCTGAGCAATCCCTTTGCCCTTCTCAAACCTTCCCTTCGCCATGAAATCGCTTGCACCTCTTTGCTTTCGCATCGCATCCATCCACGCCAGTTTTGGTTTCGTCGACTTCGGTTACCTGCTCCCAAATCTGGCCCCTTCCCCTTCATCGTTTCCATGGTTGGCGAGGATAGCTCTGCCTTCGACGCCTCGCACAAGCATGATGGCTACGACGAGTTGCAAGCGCTTATCTTATCCCCGCCTTACGAAACTAAAGGCAAGTCCAGGTTCACCAGCCTCGCACCTACTCTGTTGGAGCGGGAAGCACTGGCAGTGGAGGAAGGATCGTCCGATTTCTCACGTCGGGAGAGAAGCGCAGCGATGAATGAGCTGCTGGACCTTTTGGAGCATAAGGGCTTGCCTCCGGGATATGCATTTGAGTTTCTGAGGCATGCGACGGAGCTTGTTGACGAATTGATAGCAGCTGCGAAGGAATACCACACGAACCATGATTCTCTAGATGGTGGATGCGGGTGGCAAGAGCAAGAGGCTTTTGACACAACTATTTGCCTGGCAGAGAAATTTGCTGGAACGAATGCCTTCCCCGCGGGGGTTGATACTGTCGTGAACACTAGAAAAGGAGGCGAGGCCGGGAAAAAGAGATCAGAAAACCGGTTGGGTTCGCTTCCTTCAGACAAGTCTTCGAGCATGCGCGTTGTTGGAAGACAATCTATCAAAGTCCGACAATCGAACGCAGTCTCAGAGGCTCCTCTTGTTTCTTGCTTTGCCGAACAGCGGGGAATCCCGAGGCTTGTGTATTACTTTCACGTCCTGAATATGAAAGCGGTTGATATTCCGAAGGTACTCCCCTTTGTTGGACAAAGAATCGATGCTGTGATGGCCAAAGTCGAATTCCTGAGGTGCATTGGCGTCAGGGCCACTCACCTTCCCACTGTTCTAGCAAGCTGGCCGCAGCTGCTGAATTATGAATGCGACCAGCTCGCTCAAGTGGAAGAATTTCTCAAAGGCCTTGGGTTCACGCACAAGGAGATGGGAAGATTTGTGCAAAAGAATCCTCAAGTTCTGGGCCGTGATATTGAAAAGGAGCTTCGACCTACCTTGGAATTCCTAGACGATCTTGGGGTGTCTCCCACAGATATGAAAGGGCTCATAGTAAGACACCCTGTCCTCATTGCTGAGGAAGCCGAAAAAGTCCTAAACCCTCTCGTTGCCTACTTAGAAAGCATTGGAGTGAAGCGAAAACACGTTGGTCCTCTACTTGTTCGTAGACCAGTGCTTGTTACAAGTAACGTAGAGAAAGATTTATGGCCAGTTGGAGACTATCTGAAAACAATCCATGCAAGCGCTGATGATATTGATAAAATCATCACATCCTTTCCTCGGCTCTTTCGTTATGATCTTGGTCAGGTAGTCATCTTACCCAATATAATATATTGCCTTTCAAGCAGTTAGCGTACTTTTGGCCCAGGAAAAAATTGGGATCATTGTTTGCCAAATCTGATGCAAATATATATGATGGTTTGTGAAGCGTATCTTCTACACATGAAAGCATACACTTTATTATTTATACATTTCCGTGAAATTGTGCCAAGAAAATTTTCCATCCTTTAGGTTCCGCTTCTGCCAAGGGAAAAGTATATTTTGGACAAGTCAACCATTATGTATGGACCTTGGCTCTCTAAATTTCTCTGGATGAAATGTGTCATCTAGCTGGTCCCATTCACAACTGTTCTTGTACTATGATCAGGCAGCTACATAACTGTTCACATGTACTCAGCTCACAGATTCTTTTGATCGTTCTTTAGTACCACATACCACCCATTTTCTGGGCCCTGGTAGGAGGAAAGAGCCCGTTAGATAAGTCACTGAGGACATGCACATTGCAGTCTTGGATAGACGCGCCGCGCAACCATTAAATAGTGGTCAGCTACTTATGAAAGTTGCACCAGATTTTGTACACCAGTAGGGCATGTGGTAGGGCACCAGCCTTCCAGGCAAATTCCAAGTCTAACAACTAGATCCTCAATAGGCCATTCAGTCCATAAAGGGAGAATCTCAGGCATAAACTTCAGCAGTCCAATTCGTTGGCCAGTTAGGATGAGACGTACAGGTAGGGGTTTTCTCCCTTTCTAAGTCCTTCAATGGAGCACCACATGAACTCTTGCAAATCCTCTTGGGGTCTTAATTGCATTCTAACTTCTCTTGGCACTCACCAAATTGGACCAGTATAATATCTCTCTCTCTCTGTCTCTCTGTCTCTCTCTCCCTCCCTCCGTCCCTCTTTATTTATTTCAGTTCCAACATGTTTCTGCTGCATATTTGTGTATGTGACATCTGTGAGAGAAAATTGCCATGGATATTATATTGTATTGGTATGGGAGCTTCAAGAAGCAGCTTCAAAATATTTTGATATCAGGTTTTTAAAGTAGCTCAATCAAGCTTTGCTAAGACAAGCTGCTTCATACGAGGAGGGCAGTCAACTGCTGTTCCATTTGTACTTGTCATGTGGAGATCCAAGCCATTCTAGTGTTGTCACCTACCCACTTGTGAGCCCCCATATGAGCAGGACGTGGGGGAAGATGACTTACAGTCTAGGATGGGACAAAGGGATTGGTTTATGACTGCAATGTGGGCAGTAGATTAACTGCCACGTGGACAGTATACATACCTCCTTGTTAGATTAGTTTTAGGGCAGCCTGAAAGGTCACCCTGGCCAGCATCAATAGCTGGCAGAGACCCTGGAAAAGGGGATGTACGGTGGCTGATGCAGGCCCTGGTATGGCAGAGATGGCATCAGCAGCAGGACAATGTGCAGGCCTCAAAGGCAGCTGGTTTCAGGTAGTCTGCAGGTGCAGGTGGCTGACAGACTAGTTGGCCAGAGCAGGGTCAGCAGCCATTTTTGGGAGGCATTCAGCCCCTATATAAGGAGCTGTACTTGGGGGTTCCAGGTATCTGTTGGTGCTCAGCCTGCTGATCTTCTTGGAGGGTGAAGAGCAGTGGGAGCCATAGAGATCAACACACTGAAGCAGTTCTTGCAGACCCTGGTGCAGACCTACATTCTGTAGGATAGCATAACGAAGTGCGCTGGGGGAGCTTTGTCTGCAGTGAACCCTAGAGCAGAACTTTGCAGGAAAAGAGTGCTCTACCTTTGAGCAGCTGAAGTGTCATCTTCAACCCAGGCTCCACTAGAGTAGAAATAGGTTTGCAATCCTGAAAACCAAACTTATGCAGGAGCCTCTGTATGTACTGGGACTGAAGCAACACTATGCCTTCATCTGACTTCACAAACTCTATGCCCAAGTAATAGTGCAAAAAAGGAAGACCCATATCTCTCAAATGTCTGCTGTGGTCCTTGTCACAGTATCGTCAGACTTTCTTTTGACTTTGCATACACACTTAGTGCCTATGGGTTTCTTGCCATGGTAGATCCACTAGATCCCATGTGCCATTTTTATGAATTGCAGTCATTTCTTGTTGCATGGCTTCCTGCCAATGTTCATATTCTCGAGCTAAAGCTGGTTCATCTGCATCATAGAGAGTGCTCATACAGGTCACACCTGCATGCTCTTTAGCATTTCTTGCACCAGTCCATGTCCTCCTGGGTAGAGGAGCTGTTGCATCTATTATAAAGATGTAGAATTATCCGGAATTAGACAGTGGCCATTGTTGGTTAGTTAAAATGACCCTAAGGCCTAGTATTGCCTAGTTAGGACAGTTACCCAGAATTAGACAGTGGCCATTGTTAGTAAGTTAAAATGACCCTAAGGTGTAGTATTGCCTAGTTAGGACAGTTAGTACTAGTCCTAAGTCCTAGGTGCACTTACTATCCTAAATGGGCAAGTGCATATTAGGTGGCCACTGGGCTTGGGTGTGGCAAGGTAATACATCTAGGGGCCTCTAGTTAGAGAGGATCTGACGATGACTGCCTAGGCTGGGTGGTGAATTCCGTCTACCACAGTGAATAATGTAGTGAGAGTTTGGGGTAACGTAGCAGGAGCTGGGAGCTTACTCTTCTGCTAGGGAATTATTCCATGGCTACTCTCTCTTCGTGTACTGCTGCCTCTACTATGGGCTGATTTTGAGGCTGATTTTTCACCTGTCCATTAGGCATTACAAGTGGGTGGTCTTCATGGACCTCTGTGCTTAATAAAAGTAGACCTTCAAACATATTCTGTAAGTTACTTGTTATCTGTCTACTGAATTCACAAGTGGCTGAGGCGAACTCTCTGCCAAAACAACGTCTCTGCTGTCAAAGTTCTCTGGCATGGATGCCAGAGATGGTATCCCTTACTGCCACTACTTGTAACCCACAAATATGTATTTGATGGCCTTGTTATCTGATTTGCCTCTCATTTTTGAAGGCACATGAACATAAGCAAGGCTACCAAAAGTTCTGAGATGGTCAACCTTAGGCTTTCTATCATACCAGGCTTCAAATGTATTGATGATCTTCAAAGCCTTTGTAGGTCGATCACGCCTTTCTGAACAATGTGCTTTATATTACCATGCATCTTGCCATCTCCATCAAGCTCTTGTTCTTCCTTTCTGCAATTCCATGCATCTGTGGTGTGTATGAGCATAGTACTCTGATGCTTTATTCGCTTTTCTGCCAAGTATGCTTTCAATGCATCTGACAAATATTCCCCTTTGAATGCATCTGACAAATGCTCCCCTCCTCTATCTGCAGGGAGGGTCTGCACCTTACAACCTACTTCATTTTCAGCCATTGCAACAAAATGCTTGAACACTTAGCTTTGCTTTCAATGGGTAAACCCAAGCAAATTTGGAGAAATCATCAATAAAGGTTACAAAATATAGACTCTTTCCAAAAGATGGTGTCTGCATGGGACCACACACATCACTGTGAATGAGCTGCAATTTCTTGATAGCTCTTACTGACTTGGCTGTGCATTTTATTGAAGATGCACCCTTCACACGTATGCTTTGGTGGCAGCTCTAGATGAGGCATATTCTGTAACATACCATATTTCTGCAGCGGCAGTACTCTGTCATAATTCACATACCCAAACCTGGCAAGCCATAACTCTGCCTCATGTAGAACCATTCATGCACCCTCTTTTTTATCCCTCAAAAGAAGAAACTGATAACAGATTTTTCTTTATACTTAGCACAAATAACATATTTGAAATGCACAGATTTGTAGCATCAGCAGCAGTAAGAGTTATTTCACCCACACCTTAACTGGTTAGGCAGAATTTTTAGCGCAGGTGTCCTTTTTACCAGTTGGAGCTGCCCTCAAAGACTTGAATAGATCCCTCTTGTAGGTGATGTGTCTTGAAGCTGAACTGTCAAAGTATCATGGACCTGTCTTTCATTCACTTAGAGACATGTGCTCATTTGATGCATCATAATTGCAAACCAAAAAAGCTCACTCATCTTGTGCAAAATTTGCTGAGTCATCAGCTTTATTTTGCATCAGCAGTAGAGAAATCATAGCCAAGCCTGATTTTCTTCTTTTCTTTGGCCAATCTTGTCCTGCATTTACTTATATAGTGACCTTGCATCAGCTATATTTGACTGCTGTCTTGAAGCAGCCTTTAACTGAAAAGGATGAATTTCTACCTTTGCCCTTGTCATGGGCAGCAAATGCCTAATCATTGTCACGTATTGAGGAAGAGGCATTCTTGTTCATTCCTTGTGCAACAACAGACTCACTAACTCCTCAAACTTAAGCTATGTGTTGTCGGTTGATGTTCTTTTGTGGCAGAATTGACAAAGGCATATAAACTTGCACAGCTCTACATATTCAGCTGAATGGCTTAAGTCAATGGTTTGGTTAAATATCTTGAAGCCATGGTAAGTTGGACTCAATCTTTGGAATATTGAGATCGAGTCCCTTCTTGAAATTGGTCCCATTACCATGCTTCCAGAATAATGCATGTTGTCCGAATGGGGATGACTTTGGGTGTCCTGCAGTCTACCTACCAGGATCTTTTTAGGATGTTGCTCTCAACAATTGCCCGAGGAATGCTCCATCAAGCTACTATGTGTGTGGACTGTAAACCTAGCTCTCTTTGTTGCATGATGTCCTCTGAACTCTTGGAATCCTGCCAAGATCAGGACCTTTTAATTACCAGTTTTGCTAGAAAATCTAATCATGTACCTCTAGCTCACATCATGACTTTTGGCACCATGCTAGAAGACACAACGATAAACTACAATCCTCAAGCTCCTCTATGATGATGGAAGTTGTCTTGGTTGGGCTGAGGGTGTCATTAGGCCAACTGTTGTGGCCATGTCCTTTCGCAGCTTTTTGTAGTGAAGACAATCATGCTTCTTGTGGCCCTCCGCATGACAATAGTAACAACAAACTTCTCTGATGTACTTCCGACGCATACCTACATCTAAAAATCCATCGTTACTCTTTATATCCTTTACAATGCAATTCTCCTTGTTGGACTGCTACTGTTCCCATTTCTAGGCTTCTTCCCATTCGTGGAGCAAGTGTCTTTGAAATGTGCAATCTCTATACTTCTTGCTAAGGGCAGCCTTGGGTCCTAGAGCTCGTAGGTAGTGTTGTTATTTTTTGGGTGGAAACTATGAACATATTATTGGATGTCCAATTTGTGGCCTTTGAGATAGCTCGAAGAACTTGGTCTCCAAATGGTCCAAGTACAATGGTGATAGAAAATATGTATAGATGTCCTTGAGGAACTCCTCGCACTTGTATTGTGAAAAACCAGACTTTTCGAGAATGCAAATGTGTGCAATGCATGCAGAATTTGAATGTCAATTGGCCCTCCAATAGGGAAGAGCCCTCTCGTGAGAGTACTTGTTCTACATGCAAGGTGGGAGAGAGATGGTGGATGAATGCAATGTGGTAGAGAGAATGCTACGTGAGATTCACAATGAAAGGGTGATACCCTTTCATTAATGTCCCTTGAGATCACTCAAGTTCCATCTTCCCATTTACACCTACCCTTATGCTATGACCCATGCACCTACCATTCAATGCACTATAAGGGTTTCCCTTTCCTATTGCCCCTAGGACCTAGACACGTGTGTGCACATCTTTATTACTAATCATTGGCCAATGTTACATAGTTTTGGCGGTACTATTTACACCGCTTTATCGATCATAAATACAAACATATAACCGCACCATCAAATTGGTGCCTAACAATAATAAGGTGCTAATGACTATTAATTGACTAAATAATCATTTCTCTTGTCATGACACTCCCTCCTGCTTGAATGAGCAGAAGTCCTCTTCTGGATTATTACTTGTCTCTTCCTCTTACGTGCACTTTCTCTTGTTACTTCTACAATTGCATCGCCTCTTTATAATCTGCGAGTATCTGTGGAAAATCTGTAAAGAACTCTTCTTCCATCCATTGTGCATCACTAGCTGGCTGGTTTTTAAACTTCAGTAAATACATATATCTCTTCTTTCCACGAGTACTCTTCTCTTTATCGTACACGATCTGTTCCGGAGTAAGAACTTCAGTCCCATCTTCAAGTTCAGGTTCTTCTTGATGATGAGTATCCAAAAACGCAGAAATATCGCCATGGTATCTCTTCAAATTGCTCACATGAACGATATTCTTCATACGCCAATGGGCTGGTAATTTCAGCTCATACGCTCTGGATCCTTCTTCTGGATATAAAGCTGCTGAAATCTGAAATGGACCATAAAACTTCGGTGCTAACTTGACATGTTTTGTACTTCCTCTCACTGACTTGGTTCTTCTTTTTTCAATCTTTAGTAAAACCCAATCATCCTCCTTGTAATAAACTTCTTTTCTTTTTTTATCGGCTGCCTTGGATTGTTGAGCCTGGGCCTTCTTAATATGTTCTTTTACCTACTCAATAACCTGTGACATATCCTCAGCAAATTGGTCAGCAGCAAAAATTCGCTCCCCCAAGTGTGTTATTGGAGTGGGTAAACATTGCCCATAGATGATTTCCAATGGGGCTTTCTTGGCCCAAAGGTATTGGCTGAATGGACAGCATTCACTATTGGCTCAATAGTCACGGTAGATTTCAAGGGTGACAAGGTAGAAGCCTCACCCTCGTGCTTGGATGCCTTGTCTTTCCCTTTTACTGAATTCGTCTTGGCAATCTTAGCCAAGAGAACGGGACACTTATACCATACGTGCCATGGCTTATGTTTCTTACACCCGAAACATTTTCCTTCCTTAATCAACTTCCTCTTCTCTTCGTCCGTCATAGAAGGAAATGGCACCCATCCAGGACGTGATTGGCTGTTCACATTCCTTACAAGAGCTTTACCCTTTCCTTTATTATTTTTAAACCAGTTTGGTATCCTAAAAGTGGATATATTGTTGGTCTTAGATGATGACCCATCCTCCTTATTGAAGGGTTTACGAGGTTTCAATTTTCTCTCGGTTATTTCAGCCAACTTAGTGAGGTCCTTAAGCGTAGTCGGGTTAGACATTTCAACCTCGTACCTTACTTTTGGGCTTAAGGCTGCTAAATACTTATTTCTCCTATCTTCCTCACTCTTTTCGGGTAACTCTAGAGAGAGTTTTCAAAATCTGGCTGTAAAATCTGCATTACTCTCATTATCGAACTGCCTAAACCTCTCCCAACGAAAGGTTAGGTTCTCTTCATGCCTCGGTGGCATGAAAGTGGCTTTCAGTTGCTCCACAAACTTAGCCCATTCATGAATAGGCTCTTTTCCTGTTTGTAACAAAGACCACCACATTAGAGCATCCTTCTGCAAATGCGATGTGGCAAGAGCAAGCTTCTCTTGCTCGGTCTTATCTTAATGGGCAAAGTATAGCTCAAAATGGCGAATCCAATTGAGGATTTTGTCAACCTCCCTTGCCCCATCATATGTAGGGAACTCAATTCTCTCTTGCGGTTGGAATTTGGACCTCTTAGAAGTGGTACTCAACTCTTCATCCCCAAAGTTTAAAGTCCTCTTAGTCCCTAATCTTGTCATAATGGACTGCTCAATCATATTGCTAAGGTGAAAAATCATCTTATCAACAGGAGTCTTCTCTGTTCCTCTTGCACTTGGATTATAATCCATGTGTGCTGGGTTTTGAGTTGAAGGTGTAAACTCGTCACCTTGCTCTTGCACCTTGCTCTTGGCTGGTCTCATTTCTTTTTTCATTACGAAAGGAGAACTCCCTATCAAGAGGTCCTTGAAGGAGAGACTGCTGTAATCTATTTGTGGGTTATCATACTCAAGATGTGTGTAACTCTCACCTAATCCATCCTCTTCAAGAGGGGGTGAAGGTGTCCTTTTTCTCTTTGCTTAGGGTAATGGAGGAAAAGGAATAAGTTCATTGTTATATCTCCCTTCCCCTTCCATTCTTTCCTTTTAGTAATACAAGAGAGAAAATGACTTGCTGTAATTTCAAAAAAAGGGGTTTATTTTACAGAAAAAGTCAAGTGTTGTAGAGTTGGTGGTACTTATCCGACTCCCGCTTTGTTTGTGTTGAGAAGACACTTAAAATGACCTCCTCTTCCTTCTCTTTTAAGCTTTTCTTCTTGTATTTCTGCTGTAAATTGATACGCTCCGTTTGGGCTACTTGTTTTGAGTGGATTGGAGCTCTGATACCAAATGTGAAAAACCAAACTTTTCGAGAATGCAAATGTGTGCAATGCATGCAGAATTTGAATGCCAATTGGCCCTCCAATGGGGAAGAGGGCCCTCGTGAGAGTACTTGTTTCTATTTCGACCTACATGCAAGGTGGGAGAGAGATGGTGGATGAATGCAATGTGGTAGAGAGAATGCTACGTGAGATTCACAATGAAAGGGTGATAGCCATTTCATTAATGTCCCTTGAGATCACTCAAGTTCCATCTTCCCATTTACACCTACCCTTATCCTATGACCCATGCACCTACCATTCAATGCACTCTAATGCACCCTTTCCCTTTCCTATTGCCCCTACGACCTAGACACGTGTGTGCACATCTTAATTACTAATCATTGGCCAGTGTTACATAGTTTTGGCGGTACTATTTACACCAATTGATCGATCATAAATACAAACATATAACCGCACCATCAAATTGGCGCCTAACAATAATAAGGTGCTAATGACTATTAATTAACTAAATAATCATTTCTCTTGTCATGACATGTATTTGGCTATCACTAGATCTTTTTTAAAAAATTTTCCCCAATGAAAAGGAACTTCTATTAACACTTGAAAAACCAACCATAGTACATACAAATCAGCAATACCAATAGGTGCTGACTATGGAAAAGGCTGAAGGAAGCTTGGTTTTCTCATCAGAGAAACCAGCCTGTTTCCAGAGAACCTAGCACACTGCCTAGGGAATCTCTGGAATAGGAGCAAGCAACCAAGAAGCTGGGCTATATCCTCTGTTGAAGGTACAAGGCGAGCGTGGCTGCCTCATGTGCCTGGATCCTAGCCACAAGCTGGCCCTGAATCCGGAAAGTGAGAAAGCATGCCCACCCTTTGTGAACCATGCGACCATCTCCCAAGCGAAGTCTCTACATCCGCTGGGTGCTAGCCACTATCCTCAAAGCTGTTGACCAAATGCTAGGCATCCCTAGAGACAGCGGGGTCTCGTCTCTATCACTCAGTCCATGTAGCAGTGGCAGCTGCCATCCACCCGCATCTTCTCTAATCGTGGGCCGATGGGCAGGCCTCCATGAGCTAGCATCCAGAGGAAATGAGAGATCTTCCTTGGTCTCAGGCTGGTCCAAAGACCTCTCGGGGGACCTTTTGCTCCACCCAGTGTGTTCCCTCGAGGGGGTCCAGGCTGCTGCCTCCGTCTGCAGACATCGGTCAATATGTGTCATATAGGAGAAAAAGGGCACCTTCTCCACTGTCTGAGTGCCCTACTGGAGCAGACCAGATGTTTATTTTAATGATTAGTCCGTCTTTTGTGTTATTAAGTGATAGCTTCACTTCTGTTATGTGTACCATCTTGAATCCTGCAACATAATTATTTCCAGGGATGTCATCTTTGGAGAGAGGGAAAGTCACTATACTGTCTCAAAAATGCAGTCAGACTTTGGGATAGATAAAGAGGAGAAAGTGGAAGAAGATGCTTCCCAACCTTTTGTCACCCAAAAGCGAGCATTATCTTGAGGATGAGGACTTGCAGTTTCAAATCTTACCCCCACAGGTGGAAAAATACTAGCACCAACAATTGCAGCAGCCCAAAGAAGCTGAGAAAACTCCTGAGAAATTACCGAAATTGCATGTGAGGACAATGGAGAATGCAAAAATTGCAGGACAATCCTGACGGTAGAAGGAGGTGACCAACCAAATTACAGCATCCAAGGGAGGGTGCAAATGCAGCCCTTATGATCTCAGAGTTTTACTCAGGCAGAGAAGCATGTGCATTGGAAGAATTCCACGTGAAAAAAAATGGATGCTATTGTCAAGAATGGCAATTAAAATCTTGTGGACCTTCCACCTGGGAAAAATGTGATAGGATGAAAGTGGGTGGACAACAAGAGAGTCAAAGTAGATGGATCTATCGGCAAGTACAAGGCAAGACTAGTCGGCAAAGGGTACCCAAGGAAGAGGGGTAGACTTCATAGAGGCTTTTGTACAGTTGCAAACTCGGTGAGAACAGTCTTTCTATGGCATCACATTTCTCATGGCCTTGATGGCAGATGGATGTCAAATTGGCCTTTTTGAATGGCGATCTAGATGAGGAGGTTAATATGGATCCACCACTAGAAGGGGCAAGAGCAAAAAGTTTGTAAGCTTCAAAAGTCACTTTATGGTAAGCAAGTACCCAAGGTTGTGGCATATGAAGATAGGTATCTTTTTCAAAAGCTTTGACAAGGATGTTGCTGAGGATTGTAATAAGCAATCTTCAGTTTCAATCATACAGCAGTTTCAGTGGTTATGATTCTGCTCTATTATGGCATTGAGCTATTTTCATTTCCTATCAGAATCCTCTCCATGAATTCTTTAGCTGCTTAGAGGCACACGATGTTCTTGAAGTTTCAGTGATGATTGGCTTCAATCTCGGTATAAGATCATTTTACTACATTAAAATAATTTAAAGTGCCATGTTTTGGTCATTGGCTGTGGTTTTACTCCCTAGTCACGCGTTTACTTTAGAATCTGTCACAGCATTCCTTAATAAAATTGGCCACAAGAAATTCTTGTTGATGATGGTAGAGGACACCCCAACCCCAACCCCCCATTCCTCCTTCAGCCTCTCATCCAACACAGATTCACACAGTACACACAATAACAGAACAGAAACAAAAACTTTTCTTACTCTTTTAGGAATTCTTCTTTGAAATCCCAACTTGACTGGTATGCATAAATAAAAGCATGTGTTTTTCCCTGAAGTTAGAGCTACATGGAAGGAAAACTCTATTGACTATGATCAAAACACACCTTTGCATTTTGTTTTTCTTTCTGATAGAAGTACCCAAAATGACTTTGCAATATAAGATTGCCACGTTTTAGCAAGAATGCAATAATGAAGTCTTGTATTGCCGTTAACAAAACTGATCCTGGTATCTGAGAATTGAAGGAAAAAGTTGACGTGGGCATTGCCAACCTGAAATCATCTCTTTTGTCCACATGTTTTCTTGAAATAGATGCTGTCACCTATTTTTTGTTTCCCCATAGTTGTAACCTACTACTGTTTTTGTTTTTCGCACAGGACTTTCAACCAGCAGTGTTACACTTGGAAAATCTTGGTGTAGATTCAATTCTGATGGGGAAGCTTTTTCGCAGGCACCCACAATTGCTTAAGAATCGTCTCAATTTTGAGTCGAAGACAAATTTTCTTGTGGATTTAGGATTGGATAAAAAGGACCTTGGCAAGGTGATTCTGACATCCATTGTATGCATTTTTTTGTCCAAATATGTATACAAGCTCTTTCAAAAGTTTGCAAGCAATTTGCCAGGTGTAGATTAGCATCAATATGTTTTTAGGTTTAAGATGGCTTTCATTTTAGATGGTAGCATAGGCAAAACATATCTTTGTAATTTTCAACATCACCTTCTTCATTAAGTTTTTTGGTGTGGTGTCCAGGTTATATACAATGCTCCACAACTTCTGGGGTTGAGTGTTGAAGACAAAATGCAGCCCACAATACATTTTCTCGAACGTATTGGAGTTAAAGGGTCGTCTTTACTCAAGGTCTTCATTTTTTAAAATGCTATCATCTGCATTTCTTTTCTGTAAAAGAGGATTTACTGTACGGTATAATTAGAGAAGAAGATGAGCCACAAAGAATACGAGTTAGTGAACTAACAAATGGGATGTTTGCTTGCAATTCAAGCTGTTTGGAAAAGTAGTTAAGAGTCATAAGAAAGTGCAGCCCACAATACATTTTTTTGAAAGTATTGGAGTTAAAGGGTCGTCTCTACTCAAGGTCTTTATTTTTAGAAAAGCTATCATCTGCATTTCTTTTCTGTAAAAGAGGATCTACTGTACAGTATAATTAGAGAAGAAGATGAGCCACAAAGAATATGAGTTGGTGAACTAACAAAGGGGAAATTTGCTCCCAATTCAAGCTGTTTGGAAAAGTAGTTAAGAGTTATAAGAAAGTGGTTTCACGGTTGACTGGTTTTGAGTGTGCTCTTAGTGCTTGAGGATGCATTCCATATCTTTACAATGCATGGCCACATTTTTTGAGGAAGCGCAATATAAAAGTCTGGGCCTTTGTCCTGCATATCCTTTAGCTTTAGAATGGCCTTGAAAGTACAAAACTAGTTTTATCCCCTAGTTAGTATTCAGTTGTGTCATCTTTTTTTTTCTAGAGAAAAGAAAACTCTATTAATGCTTAAAAACACCATACAAAACTGCTGAGCTGAGAATGGTAAGTACAAACTAAAAAGAAACTGGTTGCCAACTAGAGGAAGGCCAGCCTATTTCTGGAGTGCTCCCAGCTCACTGCCTAGGGAATCTCCGAAACAGGAGCTAGCAACCAGGGTGGTGGTCTATACATCCAGCGAATACCCCTCGTGCTGAAAGGGTGTAGAAGATTCATGCAGGCAAGGCTTTGCACGCTCTTGCCTTTTGGTGGTCGCTCTCGATACTGGAGTACCACGCTCCCAAGTGGTGCGCAAGGTGAAGATGATATCCTGCTAGATGGCAACTTTTTTTCCCAGAGAAAAGAAATTTCTATAAATGCTTGAAAATAAACCCCGGTGCTTTCAGCCCTCTAAAGTAGCTGAAAAACCTGGTAATTACAAAGGCAGGGCTGTTAGAAAACACATCTAGCTTGTTCCCAGGGCACCGTCTCACTTCCTACGTTGTCTCTGGAACGGGGCCTAATAGCCACGGAGGTGGTCTACACATCCAATGGATATCTCCCGCGGAAAGAGTGTAGAAAATCCCTGCAGGTCAAACCTTGTAGAAACGGTCCTGCCGGGCAGTCCCTCTCGAACTTGATGTGCCACCCTCCTAGGAAGCGCGCATCATGAAAACGATATCTTGCCAGATGGCCTCTAGGGTATCCGCTAGAGTCGTCAACTGCCCCCCCATCACCTGACTGCAACGAGCAACCCAAATGTTCGAGGCGGTTATGCTGGCCACCGTCTCCCAGACACTATTCTCTAGTGAGGACGTTGGTCATGAACAAGGTGGGTGCTGCTGTGTCAAAGGCCTTTATCCTGGAGACCTACTGGCCATGGATCTTGTAAGCTGGTGACATTGGGTCAATGGAAAAGGCATGCTCACCTGTGTAAGCCACGCTACCATCCCCAAGTGAAGTCTCTTTGCATCTGTTGTGTGTTGGCCACATTCCAAAATGTTGCTAGCTAGATTGTTTGCGCAGCCCTACTACCCACAGGCAGTGGGGGATCGTCTCTAGTACTCCCTCTGCACAACAAAGGCATCTGCCATCAGCTCGCATGTGCTCTAGCCAAGGACTCCATTAGCCATCAACCTGAAGAAATAGATCTTCCATGGCCTCAGGCTGGTCCAGAGGCAAGACAAAAAATGTGAGATGACCTCTCGGGGACATCCTGCTCGACCCAATGGCACTCCCTCAATGGGGTCCAAGCTGCGGCCCTCTAACTATAACCGACAGATTTAGCGAGTCGTGTAAGAAAAGAAGGGCACCTCCTCCACTCTATCTGACTCTTCAACTAGTACAAGCTAAAACCACTCCCCTGGGTCCCACTGCAAGTCACTTAGAGGCAGGCCCTCCGAAAGCCAAAGGCGCCAAACTGCTTCCTTTGATCCCGCGAGAACTATGTCTGGGTCTATGTGCCAGGCCTTGCCTAGACAGCCTACTACCCTAATCTACTGCCACTCCAGCTCCGAATCTCCCACCTTGCCCCCCTCACTCTCTGACTCAGCCTGTAGGAGGCCACCTGGTCACACCCTGTAGAAGTGGCGATGGCAAGAGAGTAGCCTCTTGGAAGAAGCGTATCTGGAGGGGCACCCCTGGCCAGGAGAATTGACCGGCCCAGTAGTGCTGGTTCCATGGTGACCTAAGCCCCTCCCACCAAGAGTCTGGGATCGCTGCCTCAATCTCTATCATCTGGGTGCTTGCCCCTCTTAGGTGAGAAAGCGCGTGTGCCTTTGCTGCTACCTCTCGCGGAAGCCTCCTTCAGATCCTAGACAACCTCGCCAGGCCGGTATCCCACTGTGCCCAAGCAATGTGTGTCCGCTGTCCTAGCATACACCCCTCCGAGTCTCGAACCTCTGGGTGCCACATAAGTGGTTGACAGTCAAACTCCTCCTTGCAGGACGGGCTGGCCAGAATGAGTCCACTGGAAAGGTGTTGCCAAATTCTAAAGAGGCTCCTCATCAAGAGGGAGCCCTTCCCTGTGAGGGGGCCCCCCGAAAAGATCCAAGTGTGTGATTGCTGCCATTGCCCCCCTGTACGGGGGCTGTTCCCCAGGAGCCCACGCTGTAAGAGGAGTTTCCAGGGCTTTGCGCACGGGGTGAGACCACAGATGACCAACTTGCCCAAGAGGGCTCTGCTCTGCATCTCCGGATCAATGATACGCAAACCTCCTCGTGCCTACGGTAGAATCACTATTTGCCAGGCGACTTTGGCTCCAGTCGTCCTTGTGCCATCCAAACCTGCCCAAAGAAAGTTCCGCACCAAGTGGCACAGCTGCCTCATGCTGTCCCGGTGGAAGCACCAATGAGAGGCAATGTATCAGGCCGTGGCGAGGAGGACCTGATTAACGACCAATGTTCTACTTGCGAGATAGAGTTTAGCTGAGTGTCAATATAGGAGTTTTTCCACACGCACTCTAGCTCCAGGGCAACTTGCTGCTCTGCTGTAATATCTAACCCAATTTGGCAGCCAAGGTACCTCACAGTTTGCCCCTACGTAATCCATTGATAGCCAAAGTTCGAACCCCGATCTCGAACCTCCTGGACCGCCTCTAATCCCGTGAAGAAGCCAATGGATTTGCTCCAATTGATTCGAGCCCCGGACGCTTCGCAGTGAATAGCTAGAGCGCCCTTGACCGCCTCTAGGCTCGTTGTGGTATCCTCGACAAAAAGGGCTGTGTCGTCTACGAACTTTGAATCTAGAAGCTGCTCCTCTTGTCCGATGGGAAGCTGCATTGCTCTAAGGACTGCTGTTTGGGAGCACAGGAAATCTCCCAGGGCCTTAGATACAAAGAGAAAGAGAAAGGGGGCGAGAGGACAGCCCTGTCGAACAGACTGGAGAAAAGGTCTCCCCCGTGTAACCTCCGATGATCACTTGGCTGGAGCTCCCTGCATAAAGAGCCGATACCCCTCGAATCCACCTGTTCGAGAAACCTAGGTGCTGCATCGTGCCTTCTAGGAAAGACCACTCCACTCTGTTGTAGGCCTTCTCGAAATCTAAGAGGGGAACGGCAAGGGGCTGCAAATCCTCCCTGGCCCAATTCAGTGCCTCCCAAAAAGTGAAAATGTTGTCTAGGATGCTCCACTCCTGCACAAAACCTATCTGCGTGTCATGGATAATGTCTGGGAGGTGGGGTCACAACCGCAAGCTCAAGACCTTCCAAGTTTGGTCATCACCTTGGACCAACTTTGGTCATCTTCTTGAACCAGGTCCAGTCATCGGCTGGTCAACACTATGGAGCTGTATTGATGCTAGAACAATTGTGGAAGAGTGCTTATGCAGTTGTTTTTGAAGGTTCTGGGTCCCGCTGATGTACAACAGCATAGATCAACCCTCATCCTACTTATCCGAAGTTTTAAAGAATTTATAAGTCAAGTCTCATCTAATCTCAAGTCTTGTAATTACCCTTCTAAGTTGGCCAAGACTCACCAATGTTGAGTCCATCCTTAGCTTTTGTATACACTCAGCCTCTTTTTTAAGATTGCCTCTTTTTTAAGATTGGAACAAAGTAAATGGGGGCTAGCCACCTTAGCACCTCATCCATTGCGTTTCCCTTTTGTTTGAAGTTAAGTTTGTTATTATTTTGTGAGAATGTGCTAATCCAAGTGATAATTAAATAAACACACGCATTCAATTAGGTGCAACATGTGGGCGCTACACACTCACTAGGCCTACTACATCAGCACGTAGTGATAGCCTCATGGTTGAAGTTTGGGTGAAAATTGGATTGCTAGTGATATTCATAAGCATTAGAACTACAGTCCACTCTAAAATTTGATTTCCAAGGATCCAGTTTTATGAGATCTCAAAGATAAGGCCAACTTTTACTCAGCCTAATCATAGGCTGTATCACTGTCCATTTTGACAAGTTATTTAGATGGTATAAATTTCAAGTTATCATTGAACTATAAGTAGAAATGTATTAGGAGTGGGAAAGGTGGTCCTGGTTGATGGTTCTATTATCTATTTATTTCTAAACGCTATCCTTGTGTGATGAATGGTTGAAATTGGATTGTAAATAATATCTATGTAAAGGAAACCATGCTCCCATGTGCACGCCTCTGGCAGACTAAGAAATTAGAATCAAGCATCGAATACTCTAGCATAAGTTGTACAAAGCGGTGATTGTCTAAGGAGCAGCCATGTTATCAAGGAGGCTTAATGAAGTTAGGGTGTTATGTAGTTCACTCTGATATGGATCTAAGGTATGTGATCCATAATCATTTACATTTCTTACCTCTTAAAAGGTTTAATCTTTCCTAGGTTTACAAGAATAAGTAGGCCTCGGTCACTACTGTCTGTCCATGGATCTGGCAATGTCTCTACATAGATTTTCAGGATTTATCAACATCCTACTAGATTTTGACATACAAATTTTAGGCTGAGCCGAACTGGACTTTGAATGAACTAAAAGGCCTTGCCTATCATCCCTCTATCATCCAAAAAGAATAAGAAGGAAAGATACAAAGAAAAATGGCAGCAAACAAAGGAGGAAGCACCTTGCATCTATTCTGGGTAGGAGCTGAAAAATGGCAGCAAACAAGGCAGGAGGAAGCACCTTGCATCTATCAGGATTTGTCTATCTTCCTTACTCAACCTCTACTTCGTTTTCTTTAAAACAATTCTATTTTTGTCTTTGTGTGGAGCAAACTGTCATTATTATGTAATAAGTCCAGACTACGTTTCCTGGAATTTTGCACCACTTGTGTCATTGTTTACTACCAGTTTAATTTGTGTCAAATCTTGGTGCGTTCCCTCAGTTAGTTTTTGTTTGCCCTGAGGTCTCACTTGCAGTTCGATATATAAAGAGCCCAAAATATTCTGAGCTTGCCTTCCTGCAGGTCATAAAGCGCAAACCCATGATTTTGGCGCACAGCATTGATTCAAAGCTTCAACCAAATACAGAATTTCTTGAGAGATTGGGAATCAAGCCTGATGATATTGGCAAGTAAGATTTTTACAAACCTATCCCAGTTCTAGCTGTTCTTTGCTGGAGGTTCTGTGTTGATAGGGATATTTTTGGGACCTTGTTTGACAGACTAGTCACTCGGCATCCACAACTGCTCACTTTGAATGTGGAGAAGAATCTGGATCCCACTGTCACATACCTTGTGGAGTTAGGATTTACAAGGTATTCTTTTAAAGACTTGTGTAGAAAGTTTCTTGCATAGTCTATATTTGGTGATTGTCTCCTGCATGAAAGATCCTTTTGCTTTTCCTGTTTCTTGAAACGTAATACATCCATCTGCAAGAATTTCTTATTGTATGATTCACCACTGAACCAGCTAGAGCAGTAAATGGATGTTTCCTATTAACATCATGTGTATGATTCTAATGCTTTCCATTGAAAAGGCTGACTGTTGTGTGCTTTTGTTGCATACCTTTAGCAGAGCGATTCTTTTCACACACGTATTGTGTGGTAGAAAGAAAACATTATAAGAAGTCAACAGGATCTTGAAAGTGTGTAGCAGAGATAGACTTGGGACATGAAGGCCTTCAAATGGAAATCTTGACCCATGGTTGGGGGATACTTGCTTCAATATTGGCCAAGCTCTTTAATGCAGCTTTTAGCAATGGATTTCCTACTTCTTGGACCATCAATATCATTTTTTTGATTCACAAGGTGGTGGATCCACGGATGCTATTGAAAAGACAATGATGATATCCATGGATCTCATAATACAAAGGGCATTTGAATGCACAATGATCCTCTGGCTTGGGTCTCCAGCATCACGTAGATTCGTCTCTCACGTGGACGGTGGGATGCCCTTTGCCAACCTTGTCTTAACTCGTAGCCTATGTGAAGTTGCCCGAAACTGTCAAATCGAGATCATCAATGCATGTGGGAGATGAATTTGGGTGTAGCCTGGCAGTATGATAAACATCTCCACTGAGATCTGTAACCGGTCAGTCCCGTATTTGTGGAGCTACAATAGGTTCACCTCCTGGCAGATGAGCGGAATGGATGGAGCCTCAAGGCTATAGTGAAATGTTGGTAGTATGTCCATCTATAGTCCTCCCAAGCCTGCAAACCATCTACCTGTTTGAGCGTTGTCTCCAATGTCATATCTGAACTTGTGGCTAGCAACGCAACTGGTGCCATCTGGATGTCGTGGTACCAAAGTCTCTAACCCTATGGAGATATGTAACCACTTGGAAGATTGTATCGAACTATAGAGGGGTAGCCCCAAACTCTTGATACTACAATCTGCTGTGGGACTGATGGCTTGCTACAGATCATCCAATTGAGAAGCATTATCTAAAGGTCTTTTTATGTGGGACCAATCTGTCTCCAACAGCTCTGTTTCTTGAAAGGGACTACCATACATCCCAGCTGGTGAACAAGCGAATCAAATAAAAGAGACTTGGTACTGGGGTCTTGGAAATGTGAGTGAAAGCACCTGGCTAATGCGACATATACCCTCTGCTCAAACCAGCTTGCATGGCTGATTGCATCGTGAAATCGGGCCCGAGAAGAGAATTGCTAGATATGCATAGGGTGCAACAATCTCTACTGGTCCTTCTTGAAAGGTAAACTGCTCTCAATGTGTGGCTTCCCGAGATGTGCTGAAGATCGTAACCTGGTTTAATCCAAGTTGACCTTCAAATCATGTGTCTCACCGAAATATCCAAATGCCATTGGAGATCCTCAGCTAATGAGGGGATTAGAACCACATCATCCGCATATAGAAGCATTGGGAACAAGGAACTAGCTAAGAGTGAATCTACTCCTCCCAATGATGTGATGCGGGGACACAAGGCCAAACAAAGTTGGCGACAAAGGAAAACCTTGTTTGACCCTAGTCGCACTCATGATCTCTTCTAGCCTCCTAGTTGAAGTCCCAACTTTGCTTGATAGTGCTTATATAGTGTCCGACTACCCAAATGATGTCTTGACTGCATTCTAGATCCAGTAGTCATTGGAATAGTTGGGCTCGTGGTACTATATCAAAGGCTTTGCACAAATCCACAAAAACTGTTGCTTCTGTGCATGGGCCTCCTCACAGCTCTTAGCGTGAAAATGTGATCCATTCTAGCATGATTTTCCCAGAACCTACGTGCCCCATCACTTTGAATCCCTCACACTCCGCAAAACAGCTGACTTGAATGGTAAGTGCTGATGCATAAATCTTGGACATAACATGCTTGATCATAACAGTCCTGTAGTTTTTCAACCTCATAGGATCCCCTACCTTGTGGATTGGGATAATTGGTGTTAAGGGTCTAGGTGCGATGAAAACCAATGTAAATTGCTGCATTGAATAGCTTTGCTAGGATTGAGACTAGGTTCTTAATTCCATGTGTAATGTGCTCAGTACATAGCTCCTCCTGATCTTTGGCTCGGCTAGTGTGTAGCTTGAGGTTTGCCTGTTAAATGCCACCGATGGTGAAGAGTGAACATGAAGTGGGATGAGGTAGTTGTGGGAGGTTTGATGTAGGTTGGTGGGGGACGTCAAAAGGTGTGCCCGTGTAATTGTGCGAGATGGTTGGGTCTATGAGAAGGGATGTGGACCTCTACTCGAGAAACTTCTATTACTAAACATAATGCTTAGTAATTATTCTTCATTTTGACGGATAAGTCTCTTTTCTTCCTATGGACCAGACGATGACACTCATATTTGGTTTGTGTCTTAGCCAGAAAATGTTGCTTGGTTTTGAGTCAGAGTTGACATCGCAAGGTCTTACACTCATCATCGCACCAGATCCAATGGGAGGTGGGCGGGTAGATCCAGTGGGGTATGTGTGTGTGTGAGTATCTGAGAGAGAGAGAGAGAGAGAGAGAGAGAGAGGGAGGTACGCACATGTTTCGACTCTTACACAAGGGTGCTGAGTTTGCAAAGTGATGTTGACCAGCCTAGTAAAAGATTGGGGTACTCCTGGACAATGCTCTCTAGCTGCCATGATTATTTATCCTCTGGTAGTCCTTTGCATCTAATGAGGCACTCAATGTATACCTTGTTGTGAAGTAATCTATCTCTAAATCCCACAATGCGCTTTTTTGATAGAGGATATGACCTTCCTCGTCCATAGGTGGCAACTCTAGAAGAAAGTGCACATGCTGGCCCACATTTGATTTCAGCAAAGACACATGGAACATATTGTAGATCTTGTGGGTGCATGGTAGCTCCCATTGGTACGCTACTCCCCAATCTTGCAGATGATCTTGTAAGGGCCATTATACCCATGAGCAAGCTTTGTTTTGGTATTAACCTGCAGTGAAGCATAATGATTTTCGTGGAGGCGTGAATGCACACAATCCCCCCTCCTTGAAATGAAGTATCTCCTATGCTTATTCGCATAGTTCTGCTTGGCTTGGGCATCTTGCGTTTTTGTTTTTTTAGAAGCTGCAGCGCCGCTTTGTTGTCCTTGCATTGCTCCAGGATGCTACTGCTTCAGTTGCAGTTATTTGACATTTCTTCATGCAGCCCTTGCTACCTACATGGCAACTTGCGTACTGCCTATGTGGAAGCCCTTCAAATACCTTCAGATCTGTCCCTGTGGCATCTCTTAGTTCCTGTTGGTGCATCTTCCCCATGCTCTCCTCATTTGGGGGCTCACAAGTGCGGAGGTGACCCAGATAAACCCAACAAGATGGTATGGAGCCTTGTTTATGGGTTTACGACCAGTCTCCAAAACTAGGATATGATCGAAATCTATCTTTGGAGGTAACTGACATAGCATATCAGCAAAATCTGAGAGGAGTTTCTGCATTACCACATCCTTCACATAGGGAATGCTTCCCGTTTGAGTCACAAACACAGACAATGCATAAATGGCACTTTCTTTCTTGAGCTATCTGGCCAACTGCCTTGCTGAAATAATGGATGTCAAACCGTGCAAGACCACTGTTGAGTCATGGCATTAATACTAAAATCCCCCAGGGATTTCATCCAATCACATCCTAAGACAATGTTGATTGGACCCATGTCTAATGCAAAGAGGTCTTGTGCAAAATCATATTCATGAGAGAGTCAGATCCTCGCATCTTGGCAACAAAGCTGATCATATGCTGTCCATTAGCAACCTCAACTCTTGGCCCATGTTCTATCTCTATGGCGACAAGCCCCATCTTTTGCAAGTTCTTGGTGTTGATGAAATTCTGTACGCTCCCTCTGTCCACAAGCATATGAACTGCACCCTTAATGTCGCCTTTCAATCTGAGTGTCTTGCACTCATCGCACCCATCAATGCATCAAAAGATATTGAGCGAAGTACTGGCTGATCATTCCAATATTGCTCCTCCTCATCTACAAGGGCATTTCCATCAGCATCATTTCATGCATGGAATGGCATAGCAGCATGATGCTTAACAAAAGGAACTGTAGGAGTATGACATGGAATAACACTGTTGGGCTGAACCCTTTGTATGCGATGGCATGCCCTCCGAGCTGAGTAGTCTCACTTGGATTAAAAGGAAACTCTGAACTACTCTGGACTAGTATCCTGACTCGTGTGCTCCACCTATCTCCTTGTGAGTCACAATGAAACCTCCCAGTGCTCTCTTAAAAGGAAAAAGTGGAAATAAATATTTTCATAACATTGTGGAATATTGCTTTGACTTCATAGATTTTGAAAGACAGAAGCTGAAATGTAGAATATTGCTTGAGAAAAGATGAACACATGATTAAGGGGCCAAGGCAGCCAAAACCCCCCGCCCCCCTCCGCCTCCCTCGGGCTCCTTTTATCCAGGATCTTTATTACAATGCGATACAAGACCAAGGTGTTGAAGTAAAGCTTATCAACACCTTCCAAACTTGAGACCAATCTGAGAAATTAGGTTATAGTCGGAGCTATGTGTACAAGACATGAAAATAAGATTCAAGGCTGAGCAGTAAGTCTTACACAGAAACAGCGTCTCAAACAATAGCCTAGCTCGGGTGCTCAAGGCTCCAAGGGCTCTCCAATCTTGAGGGAAAATGCCTGCACAATGACCACTGCTTCCAGACATCAGTAACACTATTGTCCTTTCTTGTGATCATATTGGATAGGGTAGACATTTTGCTTGGGATGGAGTGGTTCTTTAGTAATATTGATTATTGGAACCATGTGATTCAGTTTCAATAGAATGAAAAGCTGTTTGCTCTTCACAGAGATCTTGGAGGACCAATGGTTAAGATGGCATCTCAAATTGATTTGAATTCATGTGTTTATAATAATGGATAATTCTGTTTCGCTTTGGAACTTATCATTCGTTGCAATCTGGAGAGTGAATGCTTTTTGGTGCGTTGAAAAACTTGAGAAGTATTTTGATAATAATTTGTGTTCTTTTTCTGAAAAGCACACCTTTGAAGCATTTTTCTCTTGCAATAATAATGATAATGTGTTTGCTTTCTCGAGAAAAAGCAAACAGGCTAAGGACACAACCAACTATTTTGCATATGGAAATGCTTCAGCCATGGATTTGGCTGCCCACAATGATGAGTCAATGATGGGTGAGCAGTGTGCGCACGAACTACCCACTGCTCCATATATCTATGATGTAAATCAGCCTGTTGAATCTTATGCTGCAGCTACTAAGATAGCCGACATAATTAGTCAGAGCTCTTGGAGTGTGGATTCACCCAGGGCTCAACTACTCTGTGACATTATGTCTGAGTATTCAAAATGCGTTTTCAAAGAAACTCCCCATGGGTCTACCTCCTATGAGGAACGTTGACCATAGAATCAAAATCGTGCATGATGCGCAGCCTATGTTCAAGCCGTTGCACAGGATAAGCTCGAAAGAGGAAGATGAAATTGCGTGGCAACTTCATGAATATTTTCGACTTGGTCAAGCCCAGCCCAGCAAGTCACCTTGGAATGCACCAGTGCTATTAGTTAAGAAGAAAGACTCTGGTATTCATCTATGCATAGACTATAAGGGTCTGAATCACTTGACGAATAATAACATATATTTGCTATCTCAAATGGACAATCTTATCAATTGGCTATGTGGAGCTAAGTATTTTACTAAGATTGATTTGAGAATGGGTTGTCCCCAGATAATGATAGTTGAGAAAGATGTCTTCAAGACCGCATTTCCCACGCGATTTGGGCATTATGTTGCCATTTGGACTCACTGGTGCACCGACATTTTTCCAGTCAGCCAATGAACAAATTATTTTGTCCATATCTGGGAAAGTGTTGTGGTCTTTTTGGATGACATCTAAAGACTCTCTTTGAGCATGGAATTCTGGATGCCATCTGTAGATAGTATTTGTCTATACTCTGGAAAGAGCAAAGATAGTAAATGTAAGATCTTGAAATAGGAATTCACATACCTTGGACATGTCACTTCTAAAACTGGTCTCCGTATTGACTGTGAGAAAGTCAGAAAGGTATGTGAGTGGCCAATTTTGAGATCCATTCAAATTCTTTTGAGGATTTGGATTTGCGAACTTTTGAGAAGGGTAACTACAATAAGTACCGACCCATAGTGTGGATAGAGGAGCTTGATGCCTGTTTAATAACATGGTGTTACATCAGCTCCTATGTTATTGATAGCGGATCAATAACATGGTGTTACATCAGCTCCTATGTTATTGATAGCGGATCCTAGTAAAAACATCTGTGGTTGAAACAAATGCGAGTGACTAAGCTGTTGGAGCATCTGTCTTGTGGCTGCGAAGGACGGGAAGGGTTTCCAACTGCTCCAGTAGAACCAATTTATGGGGGTGCAGAATCATGACTGACATCCAAATACAATAGGATAGTCATCTGGAACATCAAGATACCTCCACGGACCCAATCGCCAAAACTCACATGGGAGAAGTTGCCTTGGGCGAGGCTTCAGTCTCAGAGATTGAGAGAAAACTGAGGGAGTCTCATGTGCTGGCCCCATGGGAGCTGTGCCTTGAACCGGTGGAGGGGTCTCCTTCCTACTGCCATGTGTATCTTGTCACTACGGGTAGCCCTCTCACAGGACTCTCCCCTTCCTTCTATGCTCTTGCTGCAAGAGCGTGAGGTCATAATCTAGGTATGTCCCAGTCCCTCTAGTGTTGCCCTCATACCTATGAAAGTAGACCTGTCCGCTGCAGTTCAGAATCTGACCACCATTGGCCTTGTTTTTGCATCGGCTTTACCCACTCTCAAGGCTGCCTCAAAGTTGAGATTAATATACATCTTGGTAATTAATGCTTCAGTATTGGCCATCGGGGTGTCACCCACTGCCAGTCCTTTTTTCTGTATGTTTTGAAGTTAAATAAATACTGGCAGATTTTTAAGCTGTAATCTCCTAGAAAGCTGCTTCAATTTTTAGAACTCCTGACACGTCCTTTTGAGTTGAATTCTGCTGTCTGACCAAAGAAAAGTATGCTATTGGAAAAGTATTCAATGTAACAAGATTGAGTCCTCCATGCACAATATTATTTTTGCTTGTCCTTCAGTTTCTGCTATTGCAGTTTGACATAAGCATGCATGTACCAGGGAAGAAGTTGCGGATATGGTTAAAAGATTGCCATCTCTTCTAGGCTTTAGCGTCATCACTGTTTTGGAGCCAAAGTTTAGGTATCTTGTTGATACTATGAAAAGATCTCCCAAAGAGCTTGTAAGTTTCCCCCAATTTTTCAGCTATAGTCTTGTAAATCGTGTTATTCCCAGGCATCAAGTCCTGGGAGAAGCCTGTCACTCGCATTCTCTAAGTAGTATATATGTTTGTAATGATAAGATATTTCAGAAAAAGCTGTGCAATTGGAAACTGGTCTGTAATGAGACTACAGTGAATCCTTTGAAGGAATACCGGCCTTAATTTCTTCATTATATTAAGCAGAGTTTGCCTCAAGATTCTCTCAAATTGAGTTTGTGATTGTTTTGCCAAGTAGAGCATTTATGCTGAAAGACTGAGCTTTGGAGTGATCGATGTTCTGATTGTGAAATTTTATGCGACTCCTTTGATCATAGTAGATTCCTTTTCTCATATTTAGATTTTTGTTTCATTAATTGTGTTGATGCCTTCTCTTTGTTTCTTTTTGGGTCATTTTCTGCACATTGATCATATCAAAGTGCGTCAGTATATATTTTTTGCATGTTGATCGTATCAAAGTGTGTCAGTATATATTAAGTCTCATTTTCCTCATGCTGTTGGGCTTTTATCCATGCAATACATCTCAGAAAACAAAAGCCTCCAATCAGCTTGTCTTCAAACCCTCATAAAGTACTTCAGGTGAGGGACCCTTCATGCCATTCTTAGCAAAGCCAAAAGAAGACTCCCATATCCCACACGTTGAGGAAAACCAATACACTGTCTAGGGCTGCCTAAGAGAATTTAGTGCGACTATCCCATTGACTACTGAAAGCACGTGTAATCTATTTCCAGAGTCGTCGGGTTGGTGACATGTAAATATTTGGCACACGAGAATTGCTGGAGATGATATTGCATCAAGTACATCTGTGGAGGCAAGTGAGGATGGATGTGCTGAAAAGGAAGTCTGCAAATGCCACAATAAGCTTGGTTGTGAAGCTGACCTAGGGTGATAATATTCTGTAAAAGGGATCTTCCTCAACGAGCACAACTGTCCAGCCATGGACCTCATAAAGTATGACCCGAAGCAATAGTGATTGATGGGTGACATCTGTCTGAAGTCAATTGCTTATGCCAAATCAAGTATGCTTAAGCTGAGTGCTAGCCCAACAACAATGTTTTGCACTCTGTGCAAGTGACTGATTACTTGATACACTGAAGATGTGCTAACGTCTTTATTTTTGACTATCTGCTAGTGATGATGCTAGTGAGGAGCAACATCAATAGACTGATACCATGATTAATCTATTGGGAATGGATGCCAGGCTGGTGCTGCGTGGAGGTTGAAGTATTGTGTTACCAATTCTAGTTAGAATGCATTAATGGCCTCCACTACTCTGTCAGCTCTCAACAAAGCTGAACTACAGGGAATCCCGAAGGGTGAGAGCCTTCAATCTGGGCCAAACTAAGGAATTTGTAAAAGCTCATTCTTGGACAGGCCAATGGTGCACAACTTATAATGACAGCAGTAACATGGAGATGAAGCCACGACACAGATTCTAGCTCCATAAGCTCGTAGATACAGTAGGTAAAGGCCAAAATCAGACGTACAAGAAGAATACAAAATACATTGGGCGCTGATGATGTCAGTGAGGATGTCATAGTAGCTAGTCCCTGCTATGCGTGATGGAGTTTATGGTTTTCAACCTTACGAGTGACGATCATGAGATTGAAACTGCACCATGTTGTGTTTTTAGAGGATGAGTTTGGGCATGTTCCTGGATTCATCTATATATGCCATAAACGCCATCTGTAAACGTGGCCAAATCAATACACATTTCCTAGTGGAAAAGAGGCAGATAAGAAAAAGCAACAGATCCACCCAATAGCCTATTTGTCTCTCAAGTCCATTGGACAACAATCAAGGTAAGAGAATTTTAGAAGAGGGGATGTTTGGAAATCGCATAGGCATGAAGGATTGCTCAATTAAAACTGATGATGATGGATAATATCTGATTGCAAGCCCACTTGTCATAGACCACCATAAAACAAAGGTGCAAACCTTGGCAAGCAAGATTGTTATAAACAACGCTTCAAACAAGAGACACCATACCCATGTACAGCTTAAGGATGGAGTGCATAAACCAAACCTTTGGATACTAATTGTTTAAGCTTACCCATCAATGTATACTTATGCCTAAAATCTAAAGGCTTCCCTTAAAAACCCCAATCAATAGAATGCACATCAATACATTTGCCTTGGAATCTTGCCTTCTCATCCCTCTAATGTCTTGACCCATCAGGCACATGTGCTATAAGAATCGATCGAACTCAAACCCAAGCAATACCAAACCTAGATCAAGAGCCACCTATTATGTGATCAAGCTAAACTCAACCAGATCAGATCCAGATCCAAACCAAACAAAACCATGCTCATGGGATCTTCACCTTTTCTATTCATGGGAAGATTAGCATCAAGAACAGGTCAAGACCCAGGTCATGGAAGCAGATCAGACCAGAGCCGGATTCAGAATAGGTCGGATTCAGAACAGTCGAACGTAGCTATCTAGATCTAGAACCGACCCAAATCCAACACAAGCTGTAAGAGACGAAGAGTGGAACACACGTGCACGTACGCGTGTAGTTAGGGCTAGGTTGTGACTCACTATTGTTGGTTTGTATTACCTCGTCTTAATCAACAAGTAGAGAAAATAAGAAAGGAGTGTGGTTGTTGGAACCAAGTGTGTGGCTCGCGCATGTGCACACTTTTTTCTTTTTTGTGGAATTTGCGCGCACGCACACACGCACGTTTGGTTAGGGCTAGGTTGTGACTCACCATTGGTGGTTTGTATTACCTCATCTTAATCAACAAGTAGAGAAAACAAGCGAGTACAAGTACTCGTGAGCATGCCTTATGTTCTGCAAAATGCAAATGGTCGTGAAGATGAATGGATGATTACTTTGTAGCACTTGCGATGGAAGCCTTTGTGTAGAACCATTGGAAAGTTTGAGAGTGCTATAATGCAACCACTTGCAAATGTAAAGTGATGTGCAAACTTTGTGTGTGTGTGTGTGTGTGTGTGTGTGTGTGCATACGTGTGACTGTCTTCATTATTTTGATTTTTTAAGCTTTTATGGAGCATTGGAGTAAGGAGGGTAATGTTGATGAGTTGATTGGGGTGGAGAGAGAGAGAGAGAGAGAGAGAGAGAGTTGATTGGGGGAAGTGCAAAAAATTCTCAGTAGAGCTCTGCCCTTGCAAGGCAGTGCTAATAAGAAAAGGAGTGTGGTTGTTGGAACCAAGGGTCGAGCCATCGCTATCTTATATCCCCTTTTACTAACTAGTTAAATAATGACAATTTAGAATAGTCATGCATTTGCTTGGTTGATGGATGGTGCGTGGCTCATAATTGCAACCTGTATGACCTCAAAAACAACCAACCTAATTAAACTAGTGATTCGAAAAGGTTGATCTAGACAATCTCGATTTCTGATTGCTATTTCATGTCATAATTCTTATTTAGTTAGTATTGTTAAATGTATTTTGGAAAAAAAACCCATATTAGTAGTGCATCATGTTAGTCTTTTATTTTTTTGAAATATTACATGACTAGTCTTTGAGATGTCCTTGGCATGTTTGTGTACACTTGTGTCATTAATGAAGTCAATCTCTTCCAACACTTAAAATAGTTGCTTTTGTATGTTCCCCCTGTTATTGAAAAAGCAAAAAATCATATTAATTAGTTGAGCCTTTCAAATTGGTGGTATGATTAAGCTAAGTAGTTCTCCGAATTCATCCACTATCCTAAGCTTCCTCTTTCTAGTTATTCGTTGTCCTTTCTGAGTCGCTTTCTACTCCTTGATATTTCCAACTTGATCTAGATATTTGTAGCTCGGTGTGGATCTTGTTGGTGGCTCTCTCGCCAACGCTACTCCTTCGTGTTGCATCGCCCAGTTGCCCTTACCCGTTCTTGCTACCCCTCGGCCTTGCTCTCCCCTGGTCCTTCTCAACCCCCTCTCCCCCTTCCCCTTTGAGTCGCCTAGCCCGCCTCCCTCTATGTGCCTCTCCATCCCTCCCTCTTTGGCCTTGAGAAGTACCTCGCCTGCTACCAATTGTCCTGAGTATCAAGATTGGTAGAATGAGAGAAACAGTTAGGGGCAGTGGCCTCAGCCCAAAGCAACCAAGGAACCTCCTGGTGAGCCAGCATGGTCGGAGACATTTTAACCATGGTACGATTCTTCCGCTCAACAACACCTCCTTCAAGGTGGAGAGGCGGAGGCAGGTTGAGGTTGAGGGAGGAAGAGAGAATGTGTTAAGAGTTCATGCTCAACATCATGTGATCATGTGTGCATAGCACCATCATATGATCATATGTGCATAGCACTAACATCATGTGATCATATGTGCATAGCACTAACCCAATAGAGTGCTATAAAGGAAAGGGTTCGATGCCCTAACCCTAACCCTGAATGGGTTTGTATGTATTCTACATTTTCAACTAAATCTAGTGTACAGTTAGTCATTTGTGATGTGCTCTCTAGCTGTGCCCTCTCTCCTCATCTGCACTATTCTCCTCTCTCCTCTTCATATTTTGTCATGGTTTTAGAGCTCCCTTGCCTTGTGTTGAGGCATTGAGATCATCGTAAGAGAGATTGAGTGATCGATTGAGAGATTGAGTATTCCATTCTCACTTCCGTAGAGTGAGAGAAAATTTTCGTCCATTTGAGAAAATTTCCATTCATTTTGAGAAATTTCCGCCCATTCATTCTGAGAGAGAGAGAGAGAGAGAGAGAGAAAGAAAGATAGGTATTTGTCTTGAGAGAGAGTTTTTTGAGAGACAGTAAGAGGGAGTAACTATAGCAAGACTTGGCTGACTCCATGCAAGAACAACAAAGGAAGGAAGATGACTTGGCTTTACAAACTACTTGCAGAGAGAAGACTGAGACTCACAGGCTCAGCTATACACAGTAGAAATGAGAGGCGACTCTCCAAACGCTCTTCTTCAACCACAAGGCAATACAAGCCTTAACTCTTAAGGCAAAGCCTTTGATTGCAACAAAGCAAAGTAGCGAGTACTCCTTCAATGGATGTAAATGACCTGTAGAAACCAAGCCTCTCCAACGATCTAGCCAGCCCACCGATGGCTGAATCTAGCCAAGCCTTTACTGCAAGCCTTAAGGTGCGACGTTCCTACACAACGAGCAGCAAGGTGGCTCCCTGCTCTCCATACGCAGCGATAGGAGCTTGGACGTCCACATGCTCCTACGCTCTCTGGCCGCACAGCGCCACTGCCATGCTCCAGCCACATACAATGCATGGCATAGTGGCTCTTCTAAGGGGCGCAGTCAACCGGTGCACCCACATCTCCACCTAATCAACCAACATCAAAAAGAGCAATCGCCTCTAGCACTCCGTAGCTCTAGCACTCGACCCGCACACTATCTCCAAACAGCAGAGGAAAGGCTCAGCCCTCCAACAGCAAGGAAGCGCACAAGCATTCCCAGCACTCACGTCTCTCCAAGCCGACTCCATCCATGCACCTCCAAGCTCCAGCGCAACAGCGAGCAATCTCTTCGTGATAGCTTCAACGACCTCCACTCCAACAAGACATGCAACAAGCCTCTCCACGGGTGACTCCTTCATGGTGGCTGGCAACGTGGCTTTGCTCCACTACTCACTCGATCTCTTGGGCATCTGACAGAACCTCTATACCATTGCTCTAATGGGAAGACGACGGAATCCTTAATATTTTGTCAGAATCTTCAAAAGATCTCCAAGCCTGCACGTGGCAGATAAGGGGCTAACCTTATCCCACTGCTTGCTTGGCCATACAGTGGTGGTTAGCAAATCGACACGTGGCACCTTATCGTGCCACATCACCATTAGGCACCTGTGTGCCACATCATCCTTCGCTAACACATGGCAGTTGATTGCCACATCAGTCTTATCGTCTCCAAGGGCCATCTGCCACGTCATTTGTCATGGTGGCAACCACGTCATCAGGTCCACATCATCATCCACGTTAGCTACCACATCATCATCCACATCAACTGCCACGTTAGCTACCACGTTAGCATAGCCACGTTAGCAATTGACCCTGGTCAACTTGACCCTAGGTTAGTCAATCAAACTTGGGTTAGTCAGTCTGACCCTAGTTAGGTCAGCATGACTTTGGGTTAGGTCAGCCAGTGCCACATCAGCAACACAGTCAGCATTGACCTCTGCAGGCACACACAGCATTGCATGTGACCACTCCTACCACCTCAACATAGGGCTCCACAGGCACAGTCCCTGGTAGAGACAGCCACTACACGTGACCCCCTGACTACCACATTATCATTGAGCACATTTGCACTCCTCTTACCCCTCCATCTAGATCAAGCTATATCTCTTGAAGAATTTGAGGGCGCTTCAAAAAGGAAAAACGATCGATTTTTTGTGCTCTACGCACTCGTCACATCATGCGTACATTTCGGTGCAAGTATCACTCACTTTTGAGCTTCGTCAAAACATCCACTTCCTACACACACATCAACCTCTACATTGACGCATCTGACCCAGCACTTAAAAAGAACCAAAGAAAAGAAATTATTTGTTATTCTTTCATCGATCGACGGTTGGTATAGATCTAGATTAGAGTAGACTAGATCACCGTAGAGGGGACATTTCGAATCTCCCCAAGTTGCCAATCTAAGCCATGCTCAAAATTCTCTACTAGTACCTACTCGGAGTTAGTTCCTATGCTCACATATGGTTTCACAAACCTGATGTTCATCAATTCAGTGAGCCGACTTCAGAGTGTTCAGAGGCATTACCGATTGTTCAGTGGGCAGGTAGCACATGATTTAATTCACACACACATGCCATCATTGTAAAGCCTACTTGGCTATTTCACGGCATTATGCACATCATTTTAGCCTTGTAAAGCCTCTTGGCTATTCCCGGCATCATTTGCCTCACAAGCCTTGTAATACAGATCGGATTTTATATATTGCAATTCTACCTTCATTGACAGTTCAGATTTCACTTGCTACAGTCAGTGTTTTGCAGTTGATTCATACATTGATTTTCACGACACTTCAGTACATTTCTTGCACCATGTCTACAACTAGCAATCTCAATCTGGAGGCATCTTAGACAACTCCAATTACGGCACATGGAAATACTGAATGGAGACCATTCTTGTACTTCAAGACAAATGGAAGTATGTCGATGGATTTACACCTAGACTATTGGAGGATCCAGCCATCAGTAGCTCTACTCCACTTGTTGTCACAACATCAACAGCAGGATCTACAGCTACACAAACAATTTTCGCACCTGTAGCAGATCCTACCATTGCTCGAGCACAGGCTAAATGGGATAAGAAAGATAAGTACGCATATTATTGTTGGAGGTGCAAATCTCTCATGGACAAAGGGGATAAGAAGAAGGAGAAAGGGTTGAATTATCCCACATACAAAGGTGTGTGGAAGATGAAGGGACATAAATAGTCCAAGTTGCCCCTCCTATCTTCAATTCCCCCAAGCTTGCCTTTTGTGGAGGTTGGAGGGCTGGCTAGGCAAGGGTGCCTTATGGCAGGGGTGGGGACCTGCCATACACACATGCCAGAGCCTCCGTAGTGGCCATGAAGGTTGTGCACTTCCGTGAGGTGCTAGCGGTCTTGGCGGGGGGCACGCTAGGCACATGCTCTTGGATTCTAACATGGTATCAGAGCCCGGGTCTGATCCCCGGCCACCTCTCTCCATGATCGATTGGAGGGGGGTGTTGGAGGTGCAAATCTCTCATGGACAAAGGGGATAAGAAGAAGGAGAAAGGGTTGAATTATCCCACATACAAAGGTGTGTGGAAGATGAAGGGACATAAATAGTCCAAGTTGCCCCTCCTATCTTCAATTCCCCCAAGCTTGCCTTTTGTGGAGGTTGGAGGGCTGGCTAGGCAAGGGTGCCTTATGGCAGGGGTGGGGACCTGCCATACACACATGCCAGAGCCTCCGTAGTGGCCATGAAGGTTGTGCACTTCCGTGAGGTGCTAGCGGTCTTGGCGGGGGGCACGCTAGGCACATGCTCTTGGATTCTAACAATTATCAGATCAAGCAGAATGTGCAAGATGTCATGCTAGGACAGCTCAACACAGTCAAGACATCAATAGAAGCATGGGATATGTTTGCATCTCTCTACGAGTCCAAGAACACATCCAAGAGTCTCACATTGAGAAACCTAATCAACAAGAGTTTTCGCAACAGCATCAAAACCGGTCATGCTGAGGTACTCCGGATCAAAGACTACAAAAATCAACTCGCAGCAGCAGGAGAGACCATGAATTCAGTAGAAATGGTTCAAGTCATCCTAAATGGACTAAGAGAGGGAGGATACGAGAATCTAGTCTAGAATATTGTCATCACACTAGAAGAACTTCAGTTAGTCTTACTTGGTGAAGAACTCAAGACGCAAGCCATTCAAGCACGCAAAGATCAGGCATTCACAACTTCAAACAGAAGCAGAGGCAGAGTCAGAGGCAGAAGCAGAAGTAGATCATTCCAAAAAAGTGGTCATCATCAACAACAAAATTATCAACAAAGTCAGAATCAGCATCAACATTATCCTTAGCAACATCAGCATCTGCAAAAAGAAAATCATTCTAATCGAGTTGCAATCCCAAAGAGGATTTCAGCTATCAAGTCGACCAATCAAATCAAGATCCTTGGTATATCGACAGTAGTGCATCATCTCACATGACAAATCATTAGGAATGTTTCACAAAGATGAAACCATTAGAAGGTCAGAAAAATGTCATCTACACAGCACATAATACACTAAATCCAGTTCAAGGGACAGGTGTTATCCCTATGAACAATTTCACTGGTATAAAAGGATTGGTGAAAGATGTACTCTATGTTCCGAAGCTCAGCAAGAACCTCTTGTCAATAGGTCAAATGATAAAACACAACTATCAAGTCATTTTCGATGGAGATGAATGCACTATCAGAGATAAATCCAGAAGATGTCAGCTAGTAGCAAAAGGTGTCAAGGAAGGACATTTGTACAAAATGCTAGCTACAGTACTAGATAAGCATGCCATGCCAGCTCTACCGCAACAGATGCCACTACCTGCAAAATGGCATAAGAGATATGGTCATGCCAATTTCAAGTACTTGTTAGATCTCACGAATCAAAATATGGCAATCAGGATTCCTAAGCTACAATTTCTTGGAAAAGTTTGCGAAGCATGCCGCTTCGGCAAACAAAAGCGAACCAACTTCGGCAAACAAAAGCGAACCAACTTCGGCAGAAGTACCTCTCGAACACAAGGTATTCTTGATTTGATACATACAGATGTATGGGATTATGCCCAGAACCCCAGCATCAATGGTTCACTTTACTACTTGACTTTCATCGATGACTACAGCAGATATTGTTGGGTCTACTTTTTGAAAGAGAAATCTGAAGTCTTTTCCAGATTTCAAGAATTCAAAGCCATGGTAGAAAACCAGACAGGCAGAAAGATCAAAGTCATGAGATCAGATAGAGGAGGTGAATACATGTCTTCAGTATTCATGAACTTTTGAAGAAGTCACGGCATTCGAAGATAATTCACATGTGTAGATACTCCTCAGCAGAATGCAAGAGCTGAAAGGAAGAATGGGACTCTAGCAGACAGTGCTAGAGCAATGCTTAGTGAGAAGCATCTTCCGAATCAATATTGGGTAGGAGCAATAGCCATTGCAAACTATTTACTTAATCGGCTTTCTACTCATCCAATACAAGGTATGACACCTTATGAAGCATTCACTAGACACAAGCCACACATTGGGCATCTCTGCATATTTGGTTGCATAGCATATGCCCATCATCGTAGAAAATTAGATGCGAAGTCACGCAAATGCATCATGGTTGGCTACAGTAAAGAAAGCAAAGCATACAAGTTGTATGATCCCATCAACCGCAAGGTTATTATCTCCAGAGATGTAATCTTCGATGAGGAATCAGAATGGAAAACCTCAAACACATAGGAGATAGACGCACCGATTTCACAATCATCTATAGAACAGGTTGATGAAGAAGAGCAAGAATTGCCGAAAACACCCCAAGTAGAGCCACAGCAGCTCTGACGGTCTACTAGGGAAAGCAAACTGCTAGCAGGATTAACATATGCTCAGAAAGGCAAAGCAATTCAGGTTGAAATCACTAACTATGCTCTTATGACTACCATCATGGCTACAGAAGAGCTAGTGTACTTCGAAGACGCAGTAGACAAGCCAGAATGACAAACTGCTATGAATGAAGAAATGGATGCTTTGTATAAGAATAATACTTGGGAATTATGCGACCTTTATCTAGCAAAGAAGGCCATAGCAAACAAATGGGTATACAAAGTGAAGTACAATCCAAATGGCAGTATTCAAAGATACAAAGCCAAAATAGTTGCAAAAGGATTTGCATAGCAATATGGTTAAGACTATGATGAGACTTATGCTCCAATAGCAAAGATGGATTCCATACGGTTCTTGATATCACTAGCGACACTCAGCAGATGGAATGTGTACCAGCTTGATGTCAAGAATGCATTTCTCAATGGTTATCTAGACGAGAAAGCCCACATGCAACAACCAGCAGGTTATGTTGAACCAGGATAGGAGAGTAAGGTTTGCCATCTCTACGGCTTAAAGCAAGCACCCAGAATTTGATACAGCAGAATCGACAAGTATTTTGCTGATCTGGGATACATGAAGTCCAATGCAGATCGTACACTCTACTACAAAGTTCAAGGGGAAGACATCACTATTCCTCTTTTGTACACAGATGATGTGATTGTGATTGGAACTGAAGGATAGCTTCATCAGAAAGCTAAAACAAGACTTACTTGCAGAGTTCGACATGAAAGATCTTGGACTTATGCACTGTTGTCTTGGAATTGAGTTCTGGAGAGATTCAGATAGCACATTCATGAGTCAGCTCAAGTATGTTGATAGTCTCCTGAAAAAGTTTCATATGGCAGATTGCAAGATTGCAGCCATTCTCGTGGAACAAAGTTTGAAACTTACAAAAGATTTAGAAAAGCCTACAATCAATGATAGATACTACAGGAAACTCATCGGATCTCTTATATATCTAACTATCACACGGCCAGATATTTGTTATGTAGTAAGCTCACTAGCATAGTTTATGGCAAATCCAAAACACTCTCACTGGAATACAGCCAAAAGATTCTTGAGACACATCAGAGGTACAAGACAGTTTGGAATAGAATACAAAGGAAGTCATCCACAATTGCGTGGATACTGTGACAGTGACTATGCCGGAGATCATGAGACCAGGAGATCAACACAGGGATATGCATTTTTCCTTGGTCAAGTTGCTATATCATGGTTTTCAAACAAACAACCAACTGTTTCTTTGTCTTTGACTGAAGCAGAATATAGAGCACTCACTACAGGTGCATGTGTAGCTATATGGCTCAAAAGACTATGTTCAGAAACAGATTACTTTGATGAGTCAAAGCCAACAATCAGAGAAAGAGTGTTACTAAATGACATCACATTGCAACATTGTGATAGCAAAGAGAATGTTGCAGACATCTTTACCAAACCACTCGGTAAAGAGCTATTCGAGAAACACCGACTAGCTTTTGGTTTGACACCGAGGAAGGACATTCCCATTAAAGAGGTGTGATGGAATGTAATGCTTAGTCCTTCTTCAATTCCCCAGATTCATCATCTTGAGGGAAGGCTTACTTCATGATGTTGATCTTGAGGGAAGATGTTGAGAGTTCATGCTCAACATCATGTGATTATGTGTGCATAGCGCCAGCATGTGATCATATGTGCATAGCACTAACCCAATAGAGTGCTATAATGGAAAGGGTTAGATGCCCTAACCCTAACCCTAACCCTAAATGGGTTTGTATATATTCTACATGTTCAACTAAACCTAGTGTACAGTTAGTCATTTGTGGTGTGCTCTCTAGCTGTGCCCTATCTCCTCATCTCCACTCTTCTCCTCTCCCCTCTTCATATTTTTTCAAACTGACCGAAGAGAGAAAGGAGGGGGGCTGAGCGAGGAGGGAGAGGGAGTCGGATGCAATGAGAGATGTGGGGCTTGAGCAGAGAGAGAAAGGGGGAGGGAGAGGGGAGGATCATGTAGAGGGAAGGGGCATGTAGAGGAAGAGAGGCATGCTAAGGGCAATGGTGAGATAGGGGGAGGATGGACTAGGGAACGGAGAGAGGGGAGGAGGGCGAGATGGAACAGAGAGGGAGAGGGCGAGAGAGGGGATGAGCAGCTAAGAGGGAGCAGCTGAGCTGCATGGAGGGGGAGGGAGCATAGGATAAATGAGTTAATTGTTGAGGGGGGATTACTAACATAGGTTAATCAAGATGGGAGGGAAAACTAATTCATTGGGTTTTATTTTTGGACATCCAGTATGTCACCTGTCATTGACAACATAGGATAAGGTCTTTCCTGTGAATATCTCCTTTAGCCCACTAGGTCAAGCATATATTCTTCATTCCACTTATTAAGCATTTTTTGTTCTAAATAAGAAGGAATGCTACAATTAAAAAATAAAAAAAAATTACAACCCAAAGACATTATTCCACAACAATAAAATGATTTATCATAAGCTCCATTGAATATAAAATAATCCATCATAACCTCCCTTGTACAATCATATGTACTTTGTCCCACTATCTCAAGTATCTCATACTCTAAGTAAGAAGGAATGTTGTGACAATAAAAGTCCCCAAACATTGTTCCAAAACTAGAATTAATGATTAGTAAAGATGAGTCACAAACAACAAGCTTGAAAGGTATGGCAATAAAATGCAAACCTATCCTATAAAATCAAGACAGATAATGCAATCTCGATCTCAATATAATCATCTTATACTTACGTTGGTACTCCTCCTATAGAAGAACCACTTGCAAGTTCTTAAGATAACATGTGGGTTTTACAAAGCATTTCCATGCAAGGAATGGATATCTCTAATGCACTTACACTAAAAAGAAATTGTGCAAGAACAACCATGGGCAAGTTGTATCAAGCCTTAGTGAACCCACTCCTCTCCTTCACAAGCATGACCTCCAATGGTCTTTTGTACTTGTTGGCAAAGTAGCGCATGAGCATGTCCCTATTTATCGTGCCAAATGTTTGCATCATGAAGATGTCATGTGCTATTTTGTGTGGGACATGCAGATGGGCAAGCCTGCACACAGATATGCGATTGGTGAGATGAAAACCATAGATTGGCTCATAAGGGAAAAAAATTGTCATCATTTGCTTCAATTTATTCGCTCATGACAAACTTAAGTATTTTAAATTTTAAAAAAATATAGATGTAGATTTTTGAATCATTGTGGCATTTTGACTACAAACATGGCCGTATTTGGAGTCATATGGACCAAGTTATGGGAAACATTTTTTTGGTAATGAGCCAGTCTATGGCTTTCTCCTGGCGAAAGCCATAGATTGGCTCATGACTAAAAACATTTGTCTAAATTTGCTTCGACTACTTTGGCTGAAACTGCATCTTTTTTTTTCATGAGCTAATCTATGGTTTTCACTAGGCGAAATCCATAGTTGGCTCATGACAAGAAAAATTGGTGCACTTTAAGCCAGTGCACTTGCAGCAAATGATGGCAATCCTTTTTCTCATGAGCCAATCTATGGCCTTTGCCCGACAAAAACATCATGAGCCAGTCTATGGCTTTATCCGGACGAAAGTCATAGACTGGCTCATCACCAAAAGAAAATTTCAGTCTATACGACTCCAAATATGGTTATGTTTACAGTCAAAATGATCAGAATGATATGAATGAGTCCATTTCTTGTGTTAGATTGTTAAAAAATGTACAAATTAAAAAAGTTTTATTTAAAATACTTAACTTTCCATGAGCCAACAATCTATGGCTTTGCCAGGCGAAAGCCCCAAACTAGCTCGTGACCAAAAAAAAATTCCCCATAACTTGGTCCATATGATCATGTTTGCAATCAAAATGATTAGAATGATGTGAACGAGTCCATTTCTCATGTTAGATTGTCAAAACCCTACAGATTTCAAATGATTCCATTTCTCATGTTAGATTGTCAAAACTCTACAGATTTAAAATACTCATGTTAGATTGTCAAAACCCTACAGATTTTAAATGAGTCTCATGTTAGATTGTCAAAACCCTACAGATTTTAAATGAGTGTCATGTTGAAATGGACTCGTTAAAAATATGTAGGGTTACATATTTTAAACGAGTCCATTTCTCATGTTAGATTGTCAAAACTCTACAGATTTAAAATACTCATGTTAGATTGTCAAAACCCTACATTTTTTAACACAAGTCCATTTCTCATGTTAGATTGTCAAAACTCTATAGATTTAAAATACTCATGTTAGATTGTCAAAACCCTACATTTTTTAAATGTGGGGTTTTGACAATCTAACATGAGTATTATTTAAAATACTCATGTTAGATTGTCAAAACCCCACATTTTTTAAATGTAGGGTTTTGACAATCTAACATGAGTATTTTAAATCTGTAGAGTTTTGACAATCTAACATGAGAAATGGAGTCATTTAAAATATGCAGGGTTTTGACAATCTAACTTGAGAAATGGACTCGTTCACATCATTCCAATCATTTTGATTGCAAACATGATCATATTTGGAGTCATATGGACCAACTTATGGCAAATAGAAATTTGGTCAAAAGCCAGTTTGGGGCCAGGTGAAAGCCATAGATTGGCTCATGACTAAAGAATTTGCCATAGATTGGCTCATGACTAAAGAATTTGTCTATAGTTTCTTCAACTACTTTGGCTCAAACTGCATCAATGTTTTTTTCCATGAGCCAATCTACGGTTTTTGTCGGACAAAAGCCATAGATTTGCTCATGACAAGTAACTTTTGGTGCACTTTAAGCTAGTGCACAAAGCAAGTGATTGGCAATTTGTTTTTCTCATTCACCCAGTGAAAATTCCAGATTGGCTCATGAAAAAATTTTAATGCAATTTGAGCCAAAGCAATTGAAGTAAATATAGAATAAATTTTTTAAATCATGACCCAATCTATGGCATTTCGCTGGGTAAAAGCCCAGAACTGGCTTGTGACCAAATTTATTTTTCCCATAACTTGGCCCATATGACTTCAAATATGGTCATGTTTGCAATCAACATGATCAGAATGATATGAACGAGTCCATTTCTCATGTTAGATGATAAAAAATATATAGATTTAAAAAGTTTTATTTACGATAGTGAGGTAATTTTTAATTGTGTTTTGAAGAATAGGTGGCAATTTTAATTATGTGGTTGGCCGTGGGGTAGGTATTTAATGGAGGTGTTGATATGGCAGGAAGGGAGTGCTCGTGCATATTCTATTGGGAGCAAAGCTTGCATTGACACCAAGTATACATAGCAACTGCCTATCATGCAAGGCATAAGGATTTGTGTGAGAGACGGCATCTTAGTGAAACAAGGGAGGGGGTAGACTATATATTTGAAGAAGAAAATGTTCTAAATAAAGTATTACATTACATGGAGGGCTAGTTAAGTTGGTGTGCAGTTAGGATTCACCACTGGCTTTGTTAATAAAGTAATTGCCGTAGTTTGCATTATTGAAAGGTAATCCAAAGCCCTAGCATAGCACCAATACTGACTGTAAATCTATCAAAAACCAAACACCATATTTAGCTAGCCAGCGAGGGTTTCCAAACCAAGATCTCCCTCTATGGCATTGCTGTCTATGATATGTGCAATACTATCCTGGTATTTGATGACTTATCCTTGTTGTGATGATTTTGATTGGAATGGTTGGTTATATGATTTATTATTTAGACAAAATTGCTCTCTTACAAAATTATTGATTTATGCTTTGGATCAATGTTCAATTATCCATCATGGCACCAAGCCAGATCATGTTTCACGTGCTCATTTGTAAGCTTATAGATTTGATGGTGATAGAGATTTTCCTTTTTTTGGGCAAAGAAAATTTGATTATATTATAATCATATGATTTGTACAATGTTATCAAAACTTGACAAAATGTTTCCCTCTACAGAGGGATAGCTGCATACAAAATGACCTCTGTTTGGTAGTAAGAGAAAGCAAACCCGTAAGATAAACTTAAAAAGAGGAGGCTATGTCTCATAATATGATCCCAAGTTTGACTCCTTGCCTAACCAAGAAAGAGACACTATGCTATAATTAACAGAGAGATCCAAAATAGAGTTGTTGATCTGGCATCCTTCAAGGCAGCAATGATCAGTAGTGTCCTGGACCTGTACACAGAGGATCAGCAGTAGCAGAGAAACAGTAGCCAACTGAGGTACTCTAATTTGCAGGTTCTTATTTGACTGAAAGAGTGAAGGGAGGAGTTGGGCCTGCATGTCCACTTCTAAATTAGAGCATCTCCCTGCCTCTTGGATGTGCTCTTCTAGTTCTATTTAAAGTTGGGATACCTGATCATTGTAGTTATGTTATTCTTGGTCCAAAAGAAACTTAGCATGGGCCACAACAGATAATGATCAGTTAGTAAGCATAAAGCATTCATACCAATTAAAAAAGAGCTGATCAGCATGCATGATCTCATCACTGAATTGAAAAGCATTTCTGGATATCCACATAAACCATAGTACATATGCTCTAATGTGTGTCCATGTGGCATAAGGTATTTTGAGAGCATCCCCCAATAGAATGGCCTTCCAATTTATAGGTTCCCCAATTCTTATTTGCACATACTTCCAAACTTTTCTTACTCTGGGGCAAGTAATGAAGAGATGGAAGATGTATTCCTTAGGCTTTACATAGTATTTGCATGTGCCATCTCCCTTGTCAATGTTGAGACTTCTACAATTGGTCTAGACTGCTACCTTATGTAAAGTTAACCATAAAAGAGTAGACATTTTCTCAGGGATTCCTCTGTTCCATATCAGCTCAAATCTGAGTGTCCATTTTCTTTCATTATCAGAGCTGTTCCACCTATTGTTTGGCTTAGCAACAATCTCCTCTATACCTTTAGATGGTGTGGGTATAGGCAAGAGGGATGAGCTACCAACCCATCCAAACTCTCTTGTGTAATTAATTATTATGCCCCCCTTCCAAGTGATGTCCCCATCCCACAATTGTATTCCTCCCATGATCAGCAGCTCTTGGTCTAAATTTTGCAGTTTGGATTCTCTTATTATCTCCAACTAGTTTTTCCATCTAATATTATTCTTGTCCCATAGGTCCCCCCAACAAGAAATTCCCTTCTTCACCAAGTGCCATGCTTTCAGAAAGTCATTGTCACTTAGTTGTTGTTTTAGGAAGAAGGTAGACACCCATATGGAATCCAAAGTCATGAAGCTTCCTTTCCCAGAGAGAGTGATAAATCATTTGATCTGTTCAAAGGCCCCCCCACAAGGATTTCCACAACTGGCTCCTTTTGGTAGTGCAAGGTTCTGGGTTTCCAATGGCTATTAATAATAGTCCTTCCATCTAGGAGCTCTGAGAGGTCTGACATGCTTGAAGTTTCTGAGGAGAAGGTTAGGCCAATCCCTTTCAAGGTTAGTGATGGCTTTAATTATCCATGTAGCTACTAATTTGTATGCTACTAGTTGGATATTTATGACACCCAGTCCTCCTTCCTTTCTTGGTCTAGTGCAAAAAGCCCGTTTAACTTTGTCTATCCTTCTTCTGGTGTCACTCCCACCCCATAAGAAGGATCTGCAGATCCTTATGAATTTTTCTAACCCTATTTTGGATGGACACTAGCAAGAGAGATAAAAGATGGCAATTGGATAGATATAGTGATTTAGGACTACCCTTCTCCCTGCTAGGTTTGCCTGTAGTCCCCTGATATTGTTTAATTTCTTTTTGAACTTTTCTAGGAACCACTCCCATCTGTCTTTCATCTTGAAATTGAATCCCATAGGGATACCTAGAAGCCTGAATATCTACCCATGGGGGATCTTCTTGCATCCAAGCTAGTCCAAAAGGTTTAGGTTGTCCCAAGATAATAAAGCATAACCTATTTTGGAGTGGTTTATTCTTGACCCAGATGCATGCATTCCATAGCTTTTTGTATGTCTACATCTGTGTTTCTGATTGTTAGGGTAGTGTCATCTACAAATTGCCGGTTCACCAACTGATTTCCTAAGGGGAGTTCTATACCATTGATTATTCATGCAATTACTTGTTCTTTTACTTGTTGATTTCTATACCATTGATTTCTCCTGCAATTACTTGTTCTTTTATCAGCCGTCCCTAGGCATCTGTAGCAATAGTAAATAAGAGGGGGGCTAGAGGGCAACCTTGTCTGATGGACCTTTTCAACATAAAGCTCTAAGACATCTCACCATTCACACACACCTTTGTAGACGCATTTGATAGTAGCAGAGCTACATAGGAGATAAATTTCTTTCCCAATCCCAGGCTGTTGAGTGACTGTAGTGGAAAGTCCTAATTCAGTCTATCATATGCCTTATCAAAGTCTATTTTAATGAGACATATCTCTTGATTGCTTTCTTTAGCATGAGTGCACCCTTCCCATAAATTGATGATTGCCTCTAATAAACGTCCGTTCTTGATAAATCCTTTCTGCTCCTCTAGGATCCACTTGTCCATCTTATGTCTCAGTCTCAGAGCAATTGCTTTATCATATATCTTATATGAACAGTTTAGCATAGTGAGGGGCCTCCAGTTTTTTAAAAATGTCATGTCCCCTTCCTTTGGTACAAGTTTAATGACCCCTCCATTTAAATGCTCTAGTAGCAGCCCCTGGTTAACACTCTCCCTCCAACAGCCAGTAAGGAGGGGCCAATAGCATCCCAAAAGACTTTGTAGAATTCAGCAGGTAGCCCATCTTCCCCAGGTGTTTTACCACCATCAGCCATTGCAAACACAGCCTCTTTAAGCTCTTAAAGAGATAAATCTATTTCTAACTCATTTTTGTCTAAGTTAGATACAGATGGTTGTTTGCTGCATGGCACTTATTTCTGGCCTCCAGGACATTATTGTCTGTTAAGTCCACTGTGCTTAAAAGGTTTTTGAAATGGCTGACTATGATCTCCATATTTTCTATTTCTGATTTAGCCAATTCTCCATCCTCCTTTTGTAACCAAGGGATTTCCTCATGCTTCCTCTTTTTTTTTATCCTTCTAAAATTCTCTTTAGTTGGTCTGTCTATCTTGCCTGCCCACCATTCTCTAAAGTAGATATTGGCATTATGAAGCTTAATCTGTTCTTGTACTCTGACTTCTTTTCTTTTGATCAATAACTAATGCTAGGCATTGATATCATTGCTTCTAGCTCTTTGTTCAAGATCCTCAATATCCTTTGTAAGCTTGTCCATTCTTCTTACTCTAATGGCTACTCTATTCTTTCTAACTTCCTTTAAGATTGTCTGGACCTTTTCAATAGCATCCTTCCAACCCTTGGACAAAGATCCAGCTGCTGCAAAAGAAAGATGCCAGCTCTCTATGATCTTCTGAAGCTTGAAAAGGGAAGGATCAACCTTAAACCAAGAGTTTCCTTTCTTCCCAAATCCCAAATCTATACAGGCTAACACTGCCTTGTGATCTGATAAAGTGAGGTAAGAAAATGTGGTATGCTTGACTTCTAGGGCTTGGTCAATCATGGATTGAGCAATGTAGACTCTATCTAGTCTCGCTTCTCCCCTCAAATTACCTACCTATCTATTGCTCCAAGTAAAGATGTTGGGAGTCCCAATGTCAACCACTTGTAGATTTTCTTTGAGATCTTCCCAAATTCGATGTTCAGAACTCCTGAATACTAATCCCTTTTGCATCCATCTATCTTTGATATTCTCAACCATATTGAAGTCCCCCATAATAATACAATCACTTCCTAGTTTCAACATTGAATCCTAAGTGATTCTTATTTCCATAGAGCCTATTGGGGCATAAACTGAAACCATTGTGAAGAGAAAGCTTTTTATTCTACATTCCAAAGCAAGCCATTTGTGGTTTGGGTCCTACCTACACCTAATGACACAGTCCTTGTAGTGAGACAATACCCCAATTGTAGTGCCATCCCTTCCTTCATCATGACTTGTGAAATACCGAATTCTTCTGCTATCTACCTTTTTTAACCTATTTTTTAGGGTGTCATTTGTAACTTTCACCTCTTGTAATGCAAAAAATGTTGGAGACAAAGAGTTGTCTCTCAGACACTTAGCTAGTTCTTGACTCCTCCCTGGGTCAGTTAATCCACAGACATTAAAAGTGAGAAAAGGGAATGGTTTGTTTACCATTCTTACTCTTCCCCTTTTCAACCTTGGGGGTTGGGCTTTTGGGTGGGGCACTCTGACCCTTTACTTGGGAGATCCTTCTCTTATTTAGAGTTGTGGCTTAAGGTTTGGCTGGAGTCCAAGAGAGTTATTATGTTTCTGGGCCAAGGGAAGTTCTTCCTCTGAGTCTCCTAACTCTGATTCACTCATGCTGGCATCTACTTGATTTACATCTTCCTCAAACTCTCTGGACCATCCAGGTTTGATATCAGCTTCCTCCATTTGAGCATCTTGAATCCACTTTTCAGTTTCTTGGTCAATAAAAGCTTCAAAAGTATTGTTGGTAGCCAAAGGAAAGGTTACTCTCTCATTTTCTTGTGGTGCAGCAAGTTTTTATGAACCTCTACCTTCTTGTTTGATATGTTATCTGTCCCTATTTTTGTAGTTTTCTCCAAGTCTTGGTCTTTTGCCCTACCTTTGATAGTCCATTTTGCTTTAGGAGGAAAACTGGGTTGCTATTGAGCTGGCTCCTATACTGGTTTAGGCCCATTTCTCTTGAATGGGCAATTTTTGACTGTGTTTGTTGAGAGCCCACACAAAAAGCATGAATTGGGGAGGTTCTTGTATACAAGGGGCTGCTCCATAAAGACACTTCCAATTCTGTTAACTATCACCAGGGTTTTTGGAAGTTCCTCAGCCATATCCAATCTAACACACACCTGAGGATGACCTCTAGGGTTAATGAATTGCTCCTTTTCCACGTCTATCACTTGGCCTAAGCTTTTACAAAGATTAGGAGCTTGATTTACTAAGGAAAAGGGAAGGTCAGGGAGTTCTACCCAAACAGGAACAAAGGTGGATCTTGGTTTATCAGGGTTGAAATCTTGGGACCATAACTCTAAGTATAGGGGTTGGTGTCTTATAGTCCACAGGGCATGGTGAAGGGCCTTCCAAGCCATATCCTCAGTTTCAAACAGAAAAAAAAAGAAATCTTTTCTTAGAAATCTGACACTAGTGACTACAAGCCCTTTCTTGTCCAATTTTTTCTAAGCCATCCCTCTAAAAAGGCAACAGGGGGTCTGGGGCTAGGCAAATAACCAATTAAGGCATGTGATTCAAGCCAATCTATTAATTGTTCAAGTCTATCCTCATGTAGAAAAGCTGCCACCTTACCTTTAGAAGGTGATTTCTCCTCAACTTCAGGCTATTGAGTCTGAAATTGATATTGTCGTGCATTCTCTGGTGGATTGCCGTCAATTTCTCTTATGAGGTCCATTGGTTTAGTTCCTCTATCTGCTCCTACTGACTTAGAGGGGCTTCCCATACCATCCTTTGGCTAAGAGTTGGGGCATCCAACCCCTGTGTCTCCATGTGCATTTGCTTCATCCAGGTGGTGGGGAGAAGGGCTTTTATTGGGCATCGGTACATCCGCTTCTTTTTGGCTCTTAATGAGCCCATTAGTCTCACCGTTGGTATTAGTACCACCTGTCCCTCATTCAGCTCCTCCTCCAGCTGAGTTTGCTGTGCTCCAGTCTTCTCCATTGCCGATGTTTCGAGGCTTGAGGGGGTTGTAGGTTCCTCCTATTTTATCATACCCCCCTTTGCATGATGCATGAAACGGGGGGTGAATAACCCTCCTCTAAACTCTTGTACCACCCTCACATAAGAGGGACTTGCAGCCTGTTGGGTGTCTATATCGATAGAGGTTGGAGAGAGAGAGCTTGAAGCGAGAGGTCTTGATGGTCCATTCTTTGAAGGTGGAGAGGGAGCTAGTTCTTTCAGTAGCAAAAAGTGTGAGGCATTTCCTATCAGAACGTCATTGTCGTAGTGGTCCTTGTCGAATCCATGTAGAGGTGAAGTCACGTCAATAGTGCCATGAGAGAGGGCTAGATTTGGAGGTACTCAACCTCCAGTGTCTGTCCCCATCTTCCTGTTTCCTAAATGACTATCCTGCAAAGACATCGGTGAACTCTCCAATGTTAGAGTCTCAGTAGCTCTGGACTCCATCCCCATCGATCTCTACTCTCCTACCCCATCTACAACAGCAACTACATTAAGGGAAACCTTTTCCAATATCATGGGAAGGTTTGGATTGACAAATCCAATAGAGTGGCTAAACCCATTTGCTGGATAGACTAGGGCAATATCAAAGGCCCAAATGCCAGCCCAACCATTGATGTTAGAAGCAATACTCAGGGAGCCAAGTCCCACGATACCTAATGGCAATCAACCCCCATCGTACCAACTCTTTGATGATAGACAATGCTATGGGGATGGAGTTAGACCCACATTCTCACAAGGGTCCCAAATGCTAGAGCAAAGAGGGCAGAGGAGTAACCTTGAAGGCTCACAGTTAATACCCTCCACCTCAGAATCCCCTATGATGCCTCCTTGGCAACAAAACATGGGAGATATTCCCTACCCAATAAGTGCCCCTTATAAGCCTATGCCTATAGAGAACATCCCTAAAGGACCTCTAGTCCAATCTGTTAGGCCCAACCTGGCCCAAATCATGAAGCAAATACCTACTAGTGGGCATGGATCCTCCCATCCCAACCTCATGCCATCAAATCCATGGAACCCTTCATCAGGACCACCAATGTACAGGACATGGCCCCCTGGGGCACCAACTCAATGTGTAATATGTTACTACCCTTGTCCAAAATACAGTGTATGGGGGGACAAGGTCCATATATAATATGCATGGATTTCCTTTAAAAATATCAAATATGCAAGGGAAAAATATGAAAATTTCATGTCCCCCTCCCACAAAATATAAGGTATATACCTTGAAAAATATGCAAGATTTTAAGATTTGTACATATTTTTCATAATATGTGAGATCCAAAGGGGGGGGGGGGAAACAAAAAATAAACTAAAATATGAAAACCCATCTCCTTTCATATCAATGTAACTTTTTCATGTGTTACCCAAATTTCAAGATGTAAAAACATATTTGAGGCTCTTTTACTGTAGAACACAACCATGTTAATTTGAATAAGTTCTACTTATGGTATATTTTTAAATTCATCTCATACTCAAGATTTTGATAGGTTTTCTTACTAAAGGGAGTTGGCGCCCTAGGCGTGGCCCACCACTCCACAACCTCCTCCTATATCGCAAACGGTCCTTACAGACGAAGCTATGAGAATCCTAGTGCAAGTGCTAGGAAGGAGGTCCGCCATGCCACCTCCAACTTTTCTAGGAAGGGATAACAACCCCTCAACGAGCAAGCCTATCACAATCTCCAAGCTAATCACCAAGTTTGTAGAAGAAGGAGACTTAGTCTCCCATGTTGAGAGATTTGAACAAATTTGTGAGACCTTTGGTGATATCAAAGATCTAGACAAGGTTGATGCTTTTATCTTGAGTCTTGATGGCAGGGTTGAACAATGGTTTAGAGCCTTAAACCCTGAGGAGAAAATAAATTGGGTCACCTTGCATAAATCCTTCATTGTGGGGTTTGTCCCCAGTGATCCCAAGTGGAGTCGGCTTACTACAGCTTTATGAGGTGAAGCAAAAGGACACTGAGTCCTTAAGAGAATATATCACTAGGATTAAACATCCAAAATCACAATGGGAACCCCATGAGAGGATGAGTGATGTGTAGCTTCTTCCATGCTTCCTCATAGGGCTATGGGATGCTAAGTTGCATGATCATTTGTTCGCTATGAATCCCACATTGTTTGAGCTATGCAGCAAGATGGTGATATGCTTAGGGGATAACCTGCGGGAGACACCCCAAAAGGATAAATCCTTAGCTTCCTTAGATATGTCCCAAATAGCACAGGCTTCAACCTTAGAAGCAACTAGGGATGCAAGCATTATGCCCAAGGTGCTCGACATGGAAGAGTTAGCCACATATCTATTAAACAAGTTGAGCCAGCAATGGAAGATAGAAGCACCAAAAGATGCTCCTAGCAACCCCCATTTATTTCCACAAAGAGAGGGTATGCACTCGAAATCATCCCACTAAGGAATGCCCTTGTCTCAGCTAGGCCAACACTCTATTGTGCCCATTGTGTTCATTGGGGAAATCATGACACATCCCAATGTCATTATCCTAGGGTGATTCCTTGACCCATTTATCAATAAAGGCCACATCTACCATTGCAAGCACTACCCAATCCATCCAATCAGGCACAATTAGCAATACAAGGAGCCACATCAGCCAATGAAGGGCAATTTATGGCTCAAAATATTCCATTACCCTCATTAGTACTAGGACCTCAACCACCACCACCATGAATTACTCCTCTAAATCAAGTATTGGTGGAAGAGCTATCTAGTGATTGGGGAGACCCCAAACCTACCTACAATGGACACAATTGTCCCCAAAATGAAGACCCTGACTTGCAACAACTAAAGGAGGATGACAACATGTCCTTATATGGCTTAGAAGAGTCTAAACCAATAGGCACATAATCTATCACTGGTCCTTGAGACATTACAGGATTAGCCTCATTCTTGTCCACTGAGATCAAGATGGCCATCACAACATTATTATGGAGTAATCCTACTCTATGGAGAGACCTCTTGGATTGGATGAATGGGAAAATAGTGACACCCCAACCCACAAATCGTGATAATGTTGAATCTCTCAATCACACTCAAGACCTTCCAAGGGTGCCAATCAGCAATCTGGTAGTAACACAAGAACCTATCTTGAAAAGAAAGATAGTAACACAAGAACCTACCAAGACAAAAGCTGAATCCATGTTGGGAGCCTCACAAGAACCTTCCTTACTGAGAAATTTGGAATCTATCATCAAGGTAGCTGCTGCAAGAATCAACCACACAAGTAATGCCCATCAAAACTGAAGTCCCACAAGAACCTTCCAATGTGAACAACGAATTATCTTCATCGCTAAGCAAAAGATCTCTGAGACATTGCAATCCTACTCACATTTGATACATAGAACATATATCACTTATTACAATGAGTATCTTAGAAGTGTTACATGTGGGAGATTGCAATGTTCAATGGTGCAACACCAACAAGAAGAAGCATGCCAATAGTAGATCCATAAGAACCTGCTCCTAAAAATGGAGTAGCTCCACAAGAACATGCTGTTGCAATCAAGGATCTTAAAGAACTTCAAGCAACATTGCTGCCAACAGGATGACAACTACTCGCCAACAAAGATCTCCAGTAATGTCTTAGTGACTCACCTTCGAAGTGATTATCACACTTACATGAGGTCACAATTGGTCAATATGTCACTGCACTCACCTTCTGATGTATTCATAGGTACTAAGTTCATTAAGGTGAATAGGAACTTAGTTCCAAGTGCTAGGTCTAGGTGTGTCCACCATAAAGGGCAATAAAGTTAGAACATGTGGAAGTCCTACCTCTTTGCTCACATGTGGGAGTCCTGGGTGAAAATAGGCAATCAGCGGTCCTCAACATGGCACATTCAACAAATCACAACTACATCAACCCAAGGGCTCCTTGGCCAAAAAGATAAGCTCTAAACATTAGGGAACATCAATACACCAATCAAGATCAACAATAAATCCCATCAGCAAAGCCAAAACAGAACATGGCATGGACTTATGCCTAAGTCATCAGGGTCTTGAATTTGAGTTCACACATGGAACGACAAGTAGTTCCCCACAAGCAACTCTAGAGGATGCATTCAAATCCAGGGTGAAGGTGATTACACCAATATGGGTTTGGATGAGTTTCTTGTGACCCTCCAAGCTTTTTTCACATTCCTTTACTAACATCACCATTAACTATCTAACTTCTACTCATCCTCTTTTCTTTATTTTCCTTTTCTTTCAATTCTAGCTTAGAAACCTTCCTAGAATCCTCCTTCTATAGACCTCTTCAGCCATAGTCCTCATTTTAGGGGTTTGTATGGTATATTATCAGACTCATCTCAATTTGATGATTCAAAAAAATAAAGCTCCAAATGGTGCCATAACCTTATTGGGTTCAAATAGTTCCAAGCAAAGCCCTTAATGAAATGGATTTTAAAGGAACTTCAATGTAGAGAAGCAAGATGAAATGTCATGCACAACTCCAGATGTTTAAACATGGCATGACAAAGACATAGTCTGATGAGAATCCATTAGAAGTCCCACTCAAATAAAATATGGGACCTAAGAGGAGCATGATAATGCACTTTACTTACTCTACTAACACTAACACCACTAGGATCTTACATCAATCCCTACTAACACCTTCTTCCTAATTACTTAACCCTTATACTTTTTTTTTATTTTTCTTATTCCTTCTTTGAATGGTCACAAGTACTCAACTCGGCTCACACAAACCTTGAGGTACTAGTTCTAGAAGAATCACTCATCCATACTTCCAGTAAGCATTCCATAACAAGGAGCTACTACATCCCACTGCTGCAATGGACCAAGATAAGATTCAGCCCAGTGCACATGAAAGACTACTTTGCGTTATCTTCATTGACAACACTCCAACAACCATGAACGTTGCACGATCCAAAGGACTGGATTGAGATCAGGAAGGGGGGCATGTTAACAGATTGGTTAACAATATGCCACCATATGATGTGATTTAATGGACAGTGGCAAGTCCATAGAGCCAGGATTGTGTCTTTGAGCTAGATGGGCCCAAGAGGATGGTAAAAGAATGAGAAGAGAGAGTGGTATAAAGAGATTAGGGTTGGCCCTCCCTTCAAAAGGTGACTTGTATAAAAGGCCAAATGGTTGACTTTGGTCTTTATTGTTGTTTGCACAAGTTTGAATACAAGCTTTCTCTTCTCTCCCAAGAGTGTTTTGGGTGTTCCCTCGTTTCCATTGTAGTGCCCTTTTGTTTGCCACTCCATCCCTCTTCACTGTCCTCTTCCCTTCTCCTTCTCCCTCTCTTCTCCCCTCTCCCCCTTCCCTCTTTCTCTTGTGGAAACCATTGCAACAATCCGGAGCCGCTTGAGTGACACATGCAGATGGCTCATGCCTTGCATTGCTCTCACAAGGAGTAGCTTGGAGTGGAGGCTCCATCGGCATCTCTTCAACACCCCCACAACAAGTGAGTCACCATTGAGACCACACACAGAGCATGGAAATGTTAGTTCTGAGAGGATAAGCAAGAGAGTGCTCACATGGGGGATGAAAGAGGGAGAGCATGGTCACTAGACACTACACAAAACCACACATGTTATTTCAGGAAGAAAGAGAGCATCATATAGACAAGTACAATGGATCTTGGCCTCATGGATGAGATCATCTCAATTGACTTAGCCAGCCTCCATTCAATCCACCATCCATGACTAAGTCATATAAAATCTAGATAGACGTACACATCTGTCCACATACACACTCACGTGTCCCATAGACTCTATCCTAATTACATCATCTTTCCCAACATACCCCCCCAAATTGATGACCTCCACCCTAGCAGTAGTCCATGTGAAACTTCACGGCTTGCTTACCTCTAATGGCAACATTCATGATCCTGACTTCGCACTCACTCTAGGACTCATTTGAGGATCCTCACCCCAACATGATCTCACTCTAAATTTGGTCTCTTTGTTTACAATCCCCTTGGGGTTTCTTTGGCAAGATGACTAGAGTAGAGCCCTAGATACTATGAATTACTCAAAACAAGACAAACTCACACTAATACTCAAAGCAATACAATCATTTCAGGGGGACTACCTAAGGCAGAAAACCCTTGTTCCAACAATCACTAAGCTCTAAAAAGGCCATTAAAGGCCATTCATGTTCTCTGTGGCCTCAACACCTATTGGTTCTTCTTCATCTTCATTGTCTTTGACAAGATTTGCATATCACAACTCCTTCATACAAAATGAAAGTAGTCATCTTATAGATATTCAGCCAGCAACATGAGCAAAATACATGTTCAATATGTATTGAAATATGGAAATAGTTACACAACATAGGAAATGTGACTTGAGGCCTTACATTACTCATGTGCATACAAGGAGAGCTTACGTTAAGTAGGAGCAACAAGAGTGTTCAAGGTGGATTTAAATCTATAGGATACGTGGATCCAATGAAACTTTTTGAAAATGTCTTTGCATGGACTTGAGCAAAATGCAACTGGTGGGGTGGGCATAGGGCGATGACTAAAAAAATAAGTGACTGACTTTATTTGTTCTATCATTGATAAAACTACCCTTTCCCACTTGTGGTTTAGATATATCTCATGCAAATTAGGTCCCTCCTCACTCCACAACATTGTAGTCCCATCATGCTCTAACCAAAGCAAATGCAATTTTGGAATTCTTTGAAAGTCTCCTCCAATGGGGACAGGGAAAGGTGTGTGTCCTAACACATGGAATTTCAAGCATGCAGTAATGGATGGAAAATGCTAAGTCCAATTTAACATTGGAAACTATCGATTCAATTGAGATCTAACTTGGTTAGTGTACCTAATAAATCACTCATTTATCCATTACAAGACTTGATTTATTGTTTAACACCCATGCTATTTGATCCACTTTCCTAGATGTACAGTTGTATTAATACATTTAATTTGTTTCATATTAATTGGCATCGTTTTTCCTACCAAAAATCTAGAGAATGAGTTTCACTATGATATATATGAATCACAACATTGTAATGAAACCAGATTCTCACTACACATGAGAGTAATTTGTAGAAGATGGCGTATCCTCTCTTGAATGTTGGTCCCAAAGATATCTTCTCTTGAATGTTGGCCCTTGGGGACTTAGTTGGGTCATAATTGGTGTCGTAATAGTGGCATGTTTCATTTAGGGGCATTTGTTAAAAAAGCATGTTAAAGAAAGGTTACAATCAATGATGTGGAGGTCCTTCTAGTGGCTTCCAAAGGGAACCATCGTTCTCCTATGTGTGTGGCTCCTCACTATAGGCAATTGATGTTGGATGTTATTTCCTATTCTACTTTTCCCAAGTTGGGAGGGGACTCTTTGACACACGCTTTCCCTTCCTTGTGTCTCTCCACCTTATGATTCTCAATTTGCTTCTTCGTGGCTCTACTTGTGGTGGTGATTCATGAGATTAGTTAAACTTTCTATGAAGCACACAACAAATTTAGCAATGCATCATGAATGAAAAGTCAATCGATACCAGCTACACTATAATTTTTATCCAAGTTAAAAGTATTGGTGGCCCATATGTTTCCCCTTCAAATGAAAATTTGGAAATTCCATTACTATGTCCATATGTACTACCCCTCATCATCACACCCCCTACGCATCCCTCCCCCTTGTGATCTCTTCCCCTCTCCTCTTTTTTAATCTCTCCCCCTTCTTCCTCCTTCTCTCGAGCCACTCCTAGCCCTCCCTAGCCCCTCGTGCTTGCCCACCTAGTCCCCTTGCCTGCCCCTCCTGGGGTGCTATTAGCCTTGGAATTATACCCATGAGAGAAGCTCCACATTGCGATCGTAAATACAGAATATAATTAAAATATCAACGATTAACATTGCCGATGTAGCGATATCACTCATAGTGTCTTAACCACGAGTTTAATTCTCGTGGTGCGAGTTCGACTCTCCCGGGCTGCGGGTTACAAACCTACCATTGGCATGCAAAACTTTTTACACATTATAATTTTCTGCGGTTGCGATCGAAAACCGTAAGTCTTGTTTTTGCGCACCCCAGATCTCTAGTCTTGCCAGGTAGAGATTCTGCCATTCATCTGTTTGGGAAGTGATGATGTTACCTGGAGTTCATAATTGTCGTATATGTCTAAAGTTTTGAATGCAATAAAACTAATGGGGACATTAAAAACTTAAAGAATGATCTTAATACAATTCCAGATTCGGTAAAAATCAACAAGTATCTATTTTTGAGCATCCAAAGTCTCATGACACTTTGCCATATTGTAGAGTTTGCTCTATTTATCTGATTCTTTGCTTCAAGGAGTGTAGTATTTTAGCATGGGTACCTAATGTACATTCTTGAGAGCCAAGAGCTATCATATTTCTTAACACTTTAGACATCATTTATTGGGCAAAGGGAAAAAAGCCCCAAAAAGAATGTAAATGTATGTTTCATGATGAACTTATTACAAAAGTTCTTCAAGCAGTGTGTACTATTGTCTTGAACCTTGAGAATTGAGTATGGTGCCCTTGAGAATTGAGTCCAAGATGGCACTTTTGTTTTTGGTGTAGCTTCACAAATGGAATCAATGTCGGTTCACCTTGGATCCAATGACTAGGAAGATGGAGTATAGGTTGGGCTGACTCTAGACCATGACATGATATTACTTGGCTGTTGCAAATTATGTTTCTTGTGCATATTAGAGACAAATTACTTTAATATATACGAGTTACGTGTGTGTGTGTGTGTATGTTTTGGGGGGGGGGCACCAAAAAAAAAAAGAGTGAACATATGTATTTAAATTGATGTTAATAAGGGATGACACTGTGCCAAAGGGATTGATTCATTTTGATGCCAATAGCACAAAGTTTTCCCATGTGCCTATGATTGAATTTTTTTGAGTGTTCATGATCTTTAGTCTCTTAGGCTTAATCGCATTGTAATTTACATGGGTACAGTCTTCTTATACTTGGTTTATCATGCACACCTAGATGCATGCAACCTGCATTCATGACTTAAACCGTCAAAATTATTGGGTCTCAGAGGCTCAAGTTGGGCTGGTGATCAAGCCCCCTAAAACCCATAAAATGGTGGGCACTTCAAGATTGTTGTCGTGTCCACAACTTTCCCACTCGCAATGAAATCATCGTTAAAAATTTCTTTGATGCTCACGTGTTTGAAACTTCCACATGCGCCCATCACATCTACTTTGATGGCCACTAGAAGCCGTAGGTTAACCTTTGCCCCATGTAAAAGTAACTTGCAGCTTCATTGCTCATCACTTTCACATGAAGTAAAGGCCTCTGCATGGCCTCTACCTACTCCCAGAAGGACATAAGCCCCTTGTGGGCCTTAAACACAAGGGGCTCCATCCTTGTCTTTGTCAAGGCCTCAATTGGACTTTCGGCCTAAATTGATTTCTTAGACTTTGGGCCTAAATTAATTGTTGTTGCACAAGGTCTCATGGACTTGTGACTACGAGGACAAGTAGTGCTAATTAAATCTCTCTCTCTCTCTCTCTCTCTCTCTCTCTCTCTCTCTCTCTCTCTCTCTCTCCTGCCATACACAGACACACACACACCACGCATGCACGCATGCATGTGCATCTTCTTTTTTGTGAGCACACACACACGTGCATGCATGCACACACACACACATAATAATTTTGATTAGTAAATATATCTCACACACACATCCCCTTATTTCTTCACACACACACACAGGTGTATACTTCCCCAATGATGAATTATTCTTTTATCTACACCCCATGAAATCTCCCCTTTACACTCTTTTTTTAACCACCCCACACACCAAGCACACTCATACCTCCACTAGTCCCTTCTCAACCCATGCTCTCATTTGCTCCTTACTCCACTTGTGACTTAATCATTTTTAAAATTATGTAAGGATCCATATGGTTGTCTATATTCCTAGGTAAAGCAATAACAAGCCAGGGAAAATAGGCATTGCCTATCTACCCAAACGTAACTATGTTGTTCTAACACCTGGTTTGTTTGGATGGTGGTAGGTTAGTGAACCCTGACTTCGAAACCTAAAATGTGCCTAAGGATTTAACATCATTTTTCAATATTATGTTTGTCAAACTCATTTTTATTAAAAATCTTAATTTGGTAAAAAATGTTGCATTTTTCAACTTAAATGTCTTAAAGATTTTTCCCTTATATATTGCTCCTTTTTTGTACTTTTTATTGAATTGATGGAATTAATTATATGGCTCAATTATTGATGGGATTTTTAAATCTAAACACACACACACACACACATCTTTTCATGGCCATTATAGCATCAACAAATAATTTAATACTCTAAAGCTATGGCCTGCTGTCACACTGCCTTCATCGACTCAACACATAGTACAACAATAATAAGGCTAAAAAAATATGTACTACATGGGTGGGGGGAGTTGTTACATTGATTAAGCACCCCCCTTTGTAGTTTTTGTGAAGTACCTACAACTACCATGCAAATAAAAATGTAGAAAATGACCATTTTAAAAACAGAGAGAGGACATAATAGAGCGCACCACATGTACATCGAGCATGACCTACAAAATCACAAATGTATATCTATTAAGGAAAATAAAATCTTATGTAAAAATGGGTTTAGTAGTTCCCCTTTAGTTGAAGGTCTCATGTCATGATACATGGATTTTTCTAAATTTTATCCTCTCAGTATCTAAAGCTGCAATTGGCTATAGGAGTATTGCAAAGCTATATAAAATGCTTTGATATTGAGTACGGTGGCAAATTAGTGGGTGAAAATGAATGGAGACAAGGAGGTATAACAGCTACTTTGATACCTTGTAAAAAATCATGAGAGAGGACATGGCAGAGCACACAACAAAACATTCAATAATATATATGTTAAGGAAAACAAGACTCTATATATAAGTCAGACTTGGCAATAGGTAACCTCAACCCACATAGTAATGGATGCACAGAGCACATAACTTACCTATTCTAACACATCACATTGATCATTGATGTTTATTTAATGACAACAAATTTTGTTTTTGTGGTGGTTTGAGATGCATCCAAGTACTACAAGCGATGTGATGTCTCTCAATAAGTAGGAAACCCCTTGCTAACCAACTACATTTCATTACAAGTAAGTTGATTTGGGAAGCCTTCCAAAGGTGTGGGCCTAGTTTTATGGGTCCATTCAAGAATGGTACCTAGCTAGCTTAAAATAAATACATTATCATGGATGAAAAACTAAGGCACTTTGAGACAATTTAATCTTCCAGTAAAATATAATTACTCTTTAAATATATTGTTTGTCATTTTGTATGTCCCATAGAGTTTATAAGTGATCAAGCATAGTCTATTTACAATTCAATTGTTAGCAGGTTGGTGTAAGGAATCGATCCACATCTCTGGGTAAAGTTTGATACCGTGCACCAATATCCCACAACAAATCAATTTTAGGAAAGCATTTCCTTGTAGCTTTAGATGTATGGCAATAAGATGAGGAAATGGGATAGTGTTTTGATCTATAGTATCTACAGCGAGGCACATGTGCCTCTTAGGATGTGCAATTCATCACCATTGCTTGCAACCTAGGTTCTTTTTAAGGCTCTTATTTAACACTCAATGCATCAGCAAAACTGTACTAAGATTATTGAAAAGTTGCCATGATTTACTTGGATAGCTTGATCACATATTCATGAATGTGACCATAAAAGTAGAGCACAATACTTTAGAAACAAAGTAAGCTATAACATATTTTGTGTGTACTTGAAATACTTTTGATGTATTCATGGTATTAGACAACCTAAATGATTGACTTTGTCACATTTAATGTGATCCTAAAAACATGTCATATTGCTTACTAAATATTGAGCTTAGGTGCTAGATCTCTAAAAAGATTAGGTGTTAGATTCATAAAATATAATGATATTTGAAACTTATGATTGTTATGTCATCATGTGTTGTTTTCATGTTGAAGTTCAATGATATTGAAATTCAGCTTGTCTATATATTGGAATTCAATGATATTGAAACAAAAATTGAGAATGCCAAACATGACAATTATGTAGGTAAAAATCAAGAAGATGTAATTTACTCAATTCTTTTTAGAAGCATGACCTTCCTAAATAGCCATTAAATAAATTTTCCATTGTGACAATCAAATACAAAATTATGAGTCTTTGCATTGTTGTTGAGAAACTTTGCTTCGGGGTTGACCTTGTTCTTGAAGCCGTGTCCTCATGGTACCAATTGTTCAGCCTTGATCCATTCGTCCCTACTTGGTCTTCTCAGTCCATCTTGGAATGTGGATCCTCACAAGATGTCAATGATGGGAATGCTTGGGAACAATGAGCAAGAGACATTAGGTCAAGAATTTGGATTTCTACAGACTAAGGTAATTAGTTAATGTAAGATAATGTGGATCCTCACAAGGTGTCCTTAATGGGAATGCTTGGGAACAATGAGCAAGAGAGATTAAGTCAAGAATTTGGATTTCTATAGACTAAGGTAATCAGTCAGTGTAAGGTAATGTGGATCCTCACAAGGTGTCCTTGATGGGAATGCTTGGGAAGAGTGAGCAAGAGAGAAAAGGTCAAGGATTTGGATTTATATAAACTAAAGTAATCAGTCAATGTAAATAAGTGTTGAAGTTTAGGATGTCTTTTAAGATGAAGTAATTATGTTCTTTTTTAGAAAAAAGTAATTATGTTCTTAACACTTTTATTTGAGGAAGTCAAAAAGTCATTTCTAGATGTCAAGGATTTGGATTTGTATAGATTAAGATAATCAAGTCAACATAAATCAGTATTTAAAGTCTAGGGTTTATTATTTGAAAATGAAGTAATTATATTCACACTTTTGTTTGAAAAAGTTAGAAACCCATTTGTAGATGTAGTTTTGTATTTTTGGGTTCCATTTTTAGGGGGGTTGAGCACACGTATTTTGTTCTTTTTTAAAGCTATGTATTTATAAATCCCATGCCATGTTCATTTCTCCATTTCGTTGTGGCAAAGTCATTTTTTCTCCTTCTACATGAGATTGGGGAGGGGGTAGTTATGCTCAAGTATATAAGTCTCAATCTCTACTTGTGAGCTTGCAAGCTCAAATGGTGTATCTTCTTGATGTCACCTCATGGTTTAAGCTCCATCACCCCCAAAAATCCAAGCAAACAAGTGAGTAACATCTTCAAGTGCAATTACATTAATGCACTTGCAAACCTCAAGCATGATCACATCCAAATATGGGACATAGTTGTCATTGATACTTCAATGCACTAGATACCTCCCCATACTATAGCCAAATCCTAGGGGCATATTTCCACAAGACAACTACCTAAAGATCCTCGAAGTCACTATAAGATATATGCCGCTTTTTAAACAAACATTTTGGCACAAAATGAGCACAAACTACATTGATTTTTTTTCCCTAAGTGTGGAAACACTAGTATACACGTTGGTATGTCCATTAAAAAAGCCTTGTTGGTATCTGCATTGAGCCCCAATAGAACCTGACTATGTCAGTCTATGCATCTAGCACTGATGCTATGTTCGCTTTTGGGGGGGTTGTAGTAGATTGGGGCTTATTTTAGCCCCATTTTGCCCCACTACAATTGAAAATCAAAATTAGTCTCATGTACCATGTGGAAAATCCTGTTGTGTTTGGCTACATGATAAAAATACTATATAAAATCTCATATAATGTATTACAAAATTCCCCTTCAAAAGAGGGTCAATACAAAATGTGAATACATGTTAAAAGAGAGCTACAAAATGGCAAAATGTCTGAAAGGTGGCTATGTACTACATCATAGGTAAAGATAGCTATATCTAAGCTAAATCTATTCATCCTTGCGATCCTCATCCTCCTCATATACACCTTTGTTCTCGTGTCCTCCCTTGCCCTTTCCTACATCCTCATCCAAGTGCATCCCTAAGAATGTTGTGAGTGCTTGATTTTAAAAATGGAAAGAAAAATGATTGAGAACAAGCAGGATTGGAGACTTACACTCTCCTTTCACTGCATGCAACTTCCATCCAATCGATAGGGAATTCCTCATAATCTACCCTATTGAGGAGAGATTACATGCCATGAGTATATGCATAGTCATGCTCCTCATCCGTAGAATTTCACCCAAGCATAGAATACTTGTGAATCCAAATCAAAAACATCAGATGAAGTGCTATGAGCAAAATAATGTATTCAAACCAAACTAAAAATTACAAAAGGATTATGTATCACACATACTCACCACTTGTGCTCTAAGTACTCACTTGCTACCACTCTTGAGATGTGAAGCACCTCTTATGTCACTTTGTGCTACTTGTCCCACTTCTCTTGATAATCATAGCACTAATTTTTGTCCCTCCTCCAATCTAACTTACTCACATAAGGAGGTTCATCTTATTTTACTCACCACACACTAGATCTCCAATCAGAAATGTTTCATTACTTCTCACATGTGTGACAGCATATACTCCGTATCAACTCATAATTGGGAGGTACTAGGAACTCCTTATGGATTTGGTCTATGACATAATTTTCCTCTTGACTCTAGTGTTTCCATGTATTAATAAGTTTGCCTCAAAGGTCACTTGCATTAGCTTCCTCATGCGAGCTATGAATCTGGACCCTCTAGCATCCTTGAGGATCTGTTATGACTCATCGAGGTCATATGGCAGATCAATGGGAGAGGGTTTCCAAAAAGGTATGGATGGTGGGCTTGGGCTGCCAAATGTGGTGGAAGATGGTGTGGCAATATCTATGGCTCTTGTAGCAAAGATAGGGTTATTGTGGCTCCTGTAGCTCTTCCACCCATGGGGCCAATGGTGACTCTAATAGTGGGCTAAGTCTTAGGATCAATATCTCAACTTTGATGTCTGGATTCTAACACATTGTTTGAGTCTCAACATTTATTGCAACATCCACCACCACTCCCTCTCCTACAATGACATCGGCCCTTAGCCAATGATGCCTCACTATGCAGCATCTTCCCCTTAATACAAGGTGGCCTAATGTACGGACTCAAAGGAGAGGGAATAGTGACCTCTCCAACATGGCCTAGAATTCCTTAAACTACTGTAGGCTCATGCTAGAGACCACCAACTCACCCATCTGGTTAGGACTCATTAGCAAGAACCATGAATACACACATGGAAAGGACATGGGTGAAAAGATGGAGGATGAGAATGGAAATGGTGACGGTGGCAGCCTGTCACATCACTCTCTTTGACCTTACCAAGACCGGTCTAGCGATTTGACAAGTGATGATATTTTCCTTGAGCTTGGTGAAAAGAATACTTTGCCTAGCCTTTTTTTAATAGAGGCAAAGCATCCCTGAGTCACGATAGAACATTTGCCATTTTGATTGATGATCCTCTACCACCTGGCAGGAATGGACTTACACATCTAGCTATCCGAGCTGGGAGGGGAGGGGCCATAATATCTTACACGGCTACAGTGCAGAAGTATAGAGGAGGGTAATTTTTGCTACCTGCAAGAAAGGACTCTCCTTCTTGCTTTGCCAATCCCAGAGGAATTCTAGTGTGGACTAAGTCTGATGACATTGAATGATTCGCTAGCTCCAAAGCAAGCCAGCAGGGAGCCAGAGCGCTCCAACATCAAGCTCAAGATTATGTTCAAAGTGAAAGAAGTAAAGAAAGAGCCAACAAACGGTGGAGAGTCTCTTGATGGAGGCAGCGTCGCCAAAGATGGGTCAAGCATAGTCCCCAGACAAGCAAAGAAACCCAAAAATCGATGAATGAAGCAGACTTGGTGAAGCGGTTGAAAGAAGCACAAGGAATTTTCATTGCGAGATCAAAAAGGAAGACCCATAGCCCCCCGCCACTAACAACCCATATGGAGGAAGAAAGAGTGTTGAAAAGACAAAGACTTCTCCTAGTGATGAGAGTCAAGGTTCTGCAAGAGGTAAGCAAGTTGTAGCCTTTGTAAACGAGGACCTTCTCTCTGATTCTATAGACTAGCTTAGCACCCATGCACTTATAGGCTTCCTTCCTAGTCCCACACCCCCTTAGCCACGAATTATACCCCCCTTGACAATGATAGAAACTTGGATTAGAACCAATTGGTTGAGGAAGGGTCTATTCATCATGACTGTTAGATTCCTCAAAAAGGGCTATTTTGTCTTTCTCTTTGAATGGGTTGATATGGCCAGCAAGAGCTTTGCAACATGGGATGTGGACCATCCAAAACTAACCTCTGTATCTCTCCTAGTGGTCTCATGATTTCTCCCTAGACAATCCGAGGTCCACTAAAATTCCAATCTGAGTGAAGTTTCCAAACTTACTATTGTTTCTCTATAATCAACTTCCTACCCTTTGTAGTGAGTTGGGAAAGGCGTTGGGTGTTAAAACTAAAAATTTTATCAAACCAAGGGGAAATCCTTAAATCTGCGTCCAGATGGATATAGCTAAAGACTTACCTAACTCTCTGGAGATCCTCAAAAGAAATGGAAGTGTTTTTTAGGAACAACAACCTCTATATAAGAATCTTCCTAACTCATGCTTCTTGTTTGGACTTGCAAGCCACGCTGTGAAGAATTGCCCTAAGAAAAATAATAAGCCTACACTATAGGTGCCCTCCACTCCTAAGAATCCTATGGCATAGATAGAGAAATGGGTGCCCAAGGTCCCCACCTTAGCAAAAATGTAGAGAGGCCACTTGTAGAAGTGGGATCTCCCTCTAGTCCTAAATCTACTCCAAAGCAAGAATTACCTAAGTCCCCTCACGTCCCTTTCACAAAAAACTCCTTCAAAGCTTTAGTTGAGGATGAGACTGAAGAGTGGATCAAAGAAAATTAAGACAGAATGCAAGACAATGACTTTGACCCTAGATGGTCCAAGGATTTTGAAGAGGACATTAACAAAAATGATGAGATGGTCACTGACAACATGGCGGGTTCTAACTCTAAAGAGGGACTCCCAAGAAGACAAGGAAACCACCCTTTAGGGCAAATCTTTTATTGTTGTTCAAAATAAAAGAAGGCAGTCCAAAATATCTAGTCCTTAAAGTGATAGCCCAAATCCCAGGGCTCAAAAGGGATCCAAAAAGAATGGTAAGGAAAATGATTTATTTCCTCACCTTCAATGTTAAGGGACTAACAGACCCTAGAAGAAGTGAGGAGCTCATGTTTTGGCTAAGAGATAATTATCTCTCCCCCCATTTTGTAGCCCTTCAAGAGGTGAAAACCCCCAAAACGACTTTGGAATCACTAAATTTGGTCTCCTGGAGGGGTTAGAATGACAGAGAGAAGGAACAGGAATTAGAAAAAATAAAAAAGAAAAATTTAAGAAATTAAGTGGATGCAAAAGAAAAAGGAGAATATTTTGTGTGTGTGTGTGTGTGTGTGTGTGTGTGTGTGTGTGTGTGTGTGTGTGTGTGTGTGTGTGTGTCTGTGTGTTTAGCCCATCAATAATTGAGCCATACAATTAATTCCATCAATTGGATAAAAAGAAAACAAAGAAGAAACATATAAGGAAAAAATCTTTGAGACATTTAAGTTGAAAAATGCAACAACTCGAGTTTGCAAAAATTTTCACCAAAATTAAGAAAGTTTAATAATATTGAGCTTGACAAACACAATATTGAAAAATGATGTCGAATCCTCAAATAGTCCAGGTTCCAAGGTCAGGGTCCACTTACCCGCCGCCACCATCCAAACAAACTAGGTGTTAGAACAACATAGTTACATTTGGGTAGACAGGTAATGCCTATTTTCCCCAGCTTGTTATCACTTTACTTAGGAATATAGACAATCATATGGATTCTTACATAATTTTAAAAATGTTTAAGTCACAAGTGGAGTAAGGAGCGAATGAGAGCAAGGGTTGAGAAGGGATTAGTGGAGGTATGGGAGGATTAGTGTGCTTGGTGTGTAGGGTGGTTTAAAAAGAGTGTAAAAGGGAGATTTCCCAGGGTGTACATAAAAGAATAATTCATCGTTGAGGAAGTATACATGTGTGTGTGTGTGTGCACGCATGCGTGTGTGTGTGTGTGTGTGTGTGTGACATTTCAATACTGACACAATCCATCTCAATCCATTTAGGACATGTCATAAAAAGACAAGTTGGAGAAAACTTTAAAATTTCATTACAAGAATGTACATGATTTCCACTATACAAGGCATGAAATACTTGGCCGAAGATGTAAGGTTTATCAGATTGTTCAACTTAGCATAGCTAAGGAATATTGAATCTATTGTAGAGAGTAGATAATATCGAAGGAGCTCCACTCACCTGCATCCATCCACAAAAAAGATATGTTAGAACAAGAACCTTTTATTGTGGGACTGTAGAGCTCCACTTGTTATCAATGTCACAATATCAAATGTAATTACAAACCAAATCAAATCAATATATCCTTAGCAAGAGGTACACTATGGCGAAAACTTAGTGTTTGAGTCATCGTCTTCAAGATGTTCCAAAACAAGTCAGCATACCATGAAGTCATCCATGTATTAGGAGATACATCATTCCCATGTGACTAGGGAGATACATTATTCCCATGAAGTCTCCATGTATTTAGAGATACATCATTCCCATGTGTCCAAGGACACTATAACATTTATAAGTAGAGGATATGCAAAGTCATCGATGTACAGACAATACATGACCAATGGCAAAGCAGTGTGAGAAGCTAATACTAATCATGAGTCAACATAAGGCCCTTTATACTTTGAGTTATTAGCCATATGTTCCTCCAAAGTGAGAGCATACAAGACCCTTTTGAACCATCCCACTACAAGCCATGTTCCTTCACAATAATTTTCAATCAAGAGAAGACAAAATTTTCATACCAAGTATTCAGATTTGGACCTTGCCATATAACTCTAAGATTGGAGTCTTAAAAAGAAATACTCAACCAAGATTCATAAATCAAACATTGCCAATCCATAGTCTTTTAAGCAAGCATTGCTAATCCATAGTGTTGTAAGCAAGTATTTCCCATCCATAGTCCACAAAGGGCAAAACAAAACCATCAATTTCCTGTGTATTTGGGGATCCATCATACCCCATGTATTCAAGGAACTATCAAGGACATTTATGATATATCAAGCTTTCTGAGTACTCGGCCTAAGAATTGCAATATATTGGCATATATCACTAGACCAATCTAACTCATGAATAGGTAATCTTTTGATTCCTACTAGATATAAACAAAACAAAAGAAAAGTTGTCTCACACTTTATAATAGCTTTATTATCCATGAATAAGAAAAAGGTAGACAACATTAAAGTTATATGCATATCCATGATCAAAATTGTAAACGATGCACCTCCAATTTGTAAAAACTCTTGGTTATGAGTCCATTATGCTATTGTTAGTGTATAAGGAGCCTTATATAGCCAATAAAATGGAATGAGATGTAAGTGGGTCACCATACCATGTTATTTAACAGAAAAATACCTCATCCAAGGAACTTGTGATATAACTTTGAGGATGGTGACCGACCCCCATCTTGATTCTACTGTCAACGCTATCAATTCCTTGGAGCTTGAAATCTAGTTAAGAAGACGGTCGAGTACATGAGCAATGTCTCAAACATGCTTGTATTGCAAGTCGCCCACCTTGCTATCATTGAGTTTGCAAGCCCACCCTACCATCACTGAGTTTTGCAAGTCGCCCACCTGTTGACTTTTATAAGTCGCCCGCTTGCCCATCACTACTACATGAAACCTGCCATCGCTAAGTTTTGCAAGTTGCCCACCTACTGACTTTAGCAAGTTGCCCACTTGGCCATCACTACTACATGAAACCAAATCCTTTGAGGCCCTGCATAAGAGCCTACCCACATATGCGACCGCTCGACTAATTGTGAGTGAAAGTTGAACAAGCTTTTGGAAGGAGGACGAATCAACCATGCATTAGCAAAGCAAGCATCTTCTTTAGGGTGATGCATCTTCTTTCGTGATCTCAATCAAGCCAGGGTGATGCATCTTCTTCTTGCTGCTCCCTATCTGTGAAGGCTTAGAGGATGGAGAGTCCATAGTACTCGCCAGGGAGAAACAAGCACTTGGCTTCTCAATTTGCTAAGCAACTGGCTAGTATGTGATCGAGATGAAGCTGCGCCAGTCATATTTGCTATGGTAGGAAGGTTGCCAAACTACAACAAGAATCCTTGCAGGTATTCAGCTTATTCCAACGGTGATTTGGAATTGTTGACCTGTGTCTCTGTGGAGATGCCATAAGATGTGTTTATATAGCATTACTACATAGAGACCGACTAGGTCAGTTCATTGCTCCAAAGTACACCAATCGCCTTCAATCTCATCACTTTGGGTGGCTCTTGTATAGCCAGCCTCTTATTGCAATTCTTCACCCAAGCTCTCAGATTACCACGCAATCACCTTCATAGAGATTTCCGCTAAGTTTTGTAAGGTTGGTTTTATTCCAAGGACTTAACACAGGGGTATTATGTATGTAACCCTGATTTTGGTTATGTATGCCTAGTCTAGTTACAAACCACATGCAACTATCTTGTCCTATGGATCGATCCGATTGTGTGAATCAAGTCAATTATATCCGACTAGTCAACTTAGTTCATATGTGGCACAAATTTTGGAAAGTTGAGATCCCTGCATTAGTGGATTTGATTATTCACATGGCATGCCCATGCATGATTGTATGAATAACATGGGGAGGCTATGCATGATTGTATGGTTTTGCCACCACTCCCCCATAAAAATAGTTGGCCTAGTTGACAACCTTCTATCTCCATTTTTGCCTGTATTCTATTATCCAATGAGCCTTAGATATCTCCCCATAGTTTTGGATATTAGCTCCTAGGAATCAAGATCAAGTTTGAATTGTATCATGGTAGAGTAATCTTACCAAGTGTATGGATACCCTTCATATTCTGATGAAGTGACAATGAATTTTACTTGCCAAATTCCCCTATCCATTATCATAAAAAATGTTTCATCATGATCATATTATGTCATCCATGGAACAAGTACAGTTCTTGGCATAAATATAGTGCATGAAATAATTTCATCATATTCATGGAGCACACTCTATTAATGTCTTTGGAATAGATCATATCCACATAAAGACCATATAGCTCAGTTTGGGATAATGGTAGTACACATGATTATGGAAAACTTTTCCTATCGGACACATGCCATAATCATCACTGTATCCAAATCATTGTATGACTCAAAGGTATCAATGTTTCACATCAATTGTACCTTCTTTGGAACATATATAGCACATGTGAGTGTGCATGTACCAATCACCACACAATGATAACACAAACTTGTGTGTGTGTGTTTAGATTAAAAAGTCCCATCAATAATTGAGCCATACAATTAATTCCATCAATTGGATAAAAAGTTAAAAAAGATAAACATATAAGGAGAAAATGTTTGAGATATCTAAGTTGAAAAACGCAACTAGAGTTTGCAAAAATTTCAATCAAAATTAAGAATTTTTAATAATATTGAGTTTGACAAACATAATATTGAAAAAAGATGTCGAATCCTCAGGCAGTCCAAGTTTCGAGGTCGAGGTCCACTTACCTACCACCATCCAAGCAAACTAGGTGTTAGAACATCATAGTTACATTTGGGTAGATAGGTAATGCCTATTTTCCATGGCTTGTTATTGCTTTACCTAGAAATATAGATAACCATATGGATTCTTAGATAATTAAAAAAACAATTTAGCCACATTTAAAGTTTAAGTCACAAGTGGAGTAAGGAGCGAATGGCTGCATGGGTTAAGAAGGGATTAGAGGAGGTATGGGACGATTAGTGGGCTTAGTATGTGGGGTGATTAAAAGGAAAATGTAAAGGAAAGATTTCACAGGGTACATAAAAGAATAAATCATAGTTAGAAAGTATCCATATGTGTGTGTGTGTGTGTGTGTGTGTGTGTAGTAGACATTTATGACACCCCTTTCCATAGTGAAGAGTAGACCAATTTGGAGTAGGAAAGAGAAATGTTTAATAGATAAACTTTTCAATACACATCACAAAAAACGAAGTAGCATCATTAAAGGATGAACAATTTTATCTAAAAGAGAAAATGTGAGCAGTGAAGCATTGATAAGTCATTGGTAGCATCACTTTTATTGAAGAGTGGAGTCTACCTACTTGCCACCATCCAACAAGAAAAACGTGGTGAGAACCCATTTAAACTTTAGTTAGGAAGACAAGTGTCATAAACACCCCTCCCTTGTTATCGGAGTCGCAATAAATTTAATGCTTAACAACAAACTTATAAAGCTAGATGCATAAAAAATTGGCTATAAGTGAACAAGTGTTTAAGTGAGGTAAGTAGGATTAAGGGTTTAATTTAAGATGAGGGGGAAATATAAGAAAGGCAAGGAAAAAAGGGGGGGGGGGGGGTTGTTAATAGATTTAAGGGAAGCATGAAAAAGTAATAGGTGGAAGAGATAAAAATGATGGAAGAAAGGAAGGGAGGGGTAGATAATTTAAAGAAATAAAAAGAGAAAGAAGGGGATAGGGAGTTTTTAGAGGATAGAAGGAAAGGAAGGGATTAGGTTAAGAAAAGGGAGCATTTTTAAGGGTTTGTTAACTAGAATCGTTTTTAACAAAGGAGCTATAAAAGAAAAGGCACTAAAATTTTACAAAGTTAGAAAGGAAGAAATATAAAAGGAAAAATAAAATGAAATGGCACTAAAAATTACAAAAATTGAGGGGGAGGGGGGGGTTGTTTTGGTTTAATAAACAAGCAAGAGAAGACGAGAGGACTTGAGAGTCCATGGCAGCACGTGAAGAAGCTGACGGGTGAAGCACGCAAAAACACTGAGTAGTGAGGAATGTGGACAGAAGACCATGTCACCATGCACAGTGATCCGTGCGGGTGCGCAAGAAACGAGTAGAAGGCTTGCAAGTACAAGGCATGAGTTGTAGGTACTATTGGAAGGCACAGCCCGTGAGCAGTGGCAATATTGGCAGCTGGCAGTGGTGAGGTAAAGGCCATGACAGTAGCTAGCGGAGGGTACTTTGGGGAGCGGGCAAGCGAGTAGTTAGTGCATGATTGTGCGTGCAGAGAGTAGGAGAGACTGGAGCCAAGAGGGATGCACAAGCGTGGGAGGAGTGAGTACAGGTAAGAGTAGTAAATGGTGAGTGATGTGAGGGGTTAATATATAGGAGAGACAGTCAGGTAGGGAGAGTTAGGGAGGTGAGAGGTCCAGGCCCCCAGGGGCTAGAGGGAGTGGAAGCGCACATTGTGAGGCAAAAGGACCGCTGCGAGGAAGTGAGAGTGGGAGGTGGTTAGTTTGCATAGCAAGGAGAGTGGAAAGGGAGGTATAAGGGGCAGCGCACGTGGTGAGAGAGGTTTTAAAAAAATAGAGGAATTAAGGAAAGAAGGGGGGGTAATTTCCTTTTAGGCTTAGTTAAAAGACATAGGGAAATAAACAATAGGGCTAGTTTCTTTTAGGTTTAGTTAAAAGACATAGGAAATTTAGGGGAACATAGGGAAAAAAAAAGGAAAACTGGGAAATTAGGAAAATAGGATGAATAGGGAAATTATAAAAATAGGAGAAATAGGGAAATTGAAAAAATAAGAGATTAAGGAATTAGGAAAATAGGGAGAATATGAAAATAGGAAATAGGGTAATTTAGAGAAATAGAAAGATAGGAAAATAGATAAAATATGAAAAATTAATAGGGGGTTAGGAAATTTGGGGAAATTTAGGGGAAAATAGGGAAATTAGGGAGTGTAAATGAGAGAGAAAGGACTAAGAGTGTAAATCTAAGGGGGGAGAGGAATTTAGAATGGAAAAAGGAAAAAGAAGGGGGGGGGGTAGAGGAAAAATGTAAAGTAACAGTAAAGGAAAAAATGAACATGAAGTGTGTGTGTGTGTGTGTGTGTGTGTGTGCATACGTGAATTCACCAAATTTATGATAATATATCAATGAAAAAGACTTGTATATTATAAATATGTGAAACTTGCTTGCAACTATAAATAACATTATATGCCGATGCATGACCAAAAACCATATTAGAAAGTGTTTCTCATACGGTACTGGGTGCCATAGCATAACGCATACTATAAAGAGGTTTAGAAAGGTCTAACCATGAGAACATCCAAAATTCTTGAGTCATGTTGATGAGGTCTACTTTGGTAAGGGTAGATGAACAAGTTCTCCCATATTAGCCAACATGTCAAGGCATAGATCCTCTCTTGTGATTCTTCACTCCTCATGGAGTTTATCAATTGTATGTAGCCTCATGAACTATTTCTTAAACTAGCTATGTTACCTTGTACATGCTCGTCTCTCCAGGTACATGCATGTACTCTAAATGATGGATTTCCCCTCCTCTCTCTTTTTCAAAATCTGTCATTTGAATAAAACATATATAGATATACTACATATATATAGAGAAAGTTGATGCATTCCACCAATTGGGGACGTTGCATGCCTTCAAAGATACGAACATGCTATAACTCTTACAATCCATGATCTACACCTAAGATCATAGATGGTACTAGCGTGTATTGATGCCGCTCAGACTAAGCTCGTCTCCTTCCCTAGGCAAATCATTCTCTAACCATACACTATATGTTGGCCAATTGTATATCTTCATGAATACTTTTGAGAGAATTAGGGAGGTAGTCTTCAAGCATCTTTGCAAAAATAAAAGTAGCAATCATAATAGTGATTGCAATTCCATTGTTAACACTAGTTGGTAGGTGCAAAATGGTTTGCCTATGATGTCTCACGACGTGCTTCAATTTTGGCATGTAGCATATCTTGATTGGATCACTTACTAAACTATGTATAGCTAGTGTAGTATTAGATGTGTCCTAAGAGCTTCTATACACAAACTATTATTTTCCAAGCACAAAAATAAATGTAATAGTATTTGAATCAGGAGCATCTAAACATCGACCTTTGAATTTGATTTAGCAGCATCTAGACATCAACCTTTGTAGATCCTTTCCTCAAACAAATGTAATAGAATTTGAATTAGGAGCATCTAGACATCAAGATCCTTTCCTCAAATAAATGTAATAGAATTTAAATTAGGAGCATCTAGACATTAACCTTTGTAGATCCTTTCCTCAAATACATATGCACATTTTTGTGCTTTAGAATGCCTTTATACTAAGCCTACATGCCTACATGTAATCCTCTCCTCATATGCACATTTGAGAGCCATAGTATTGTGCATGGCTACTAGTTAGTCTTGTTATGACATTCATGGGTAAGGTCTATAGCCTAACCCTAGCCCAAAAGACAACCACATCCCATACTGCAGATGTCCCCTCCACAAGGGAGTCATTGCCAGCCTTCCATGCATGTGAAATCCAAGTAATGATCTATGAACGCCCATGTCCCAAGCCCTCATGCCATTATATAGCCTAGGCCACAACTAACCTCTAATCTAGATGGTATTTCTTAATCTTGCACCCTAACGCCTTCCCTTAGCCTTTCCACCCTAGGCTAATAGACTCACACTCTAAGGCCTCCACTAAGGCCTTCCCTTATCCTTCCACTTGATGCTGATAGGCTCACACTCTGAGGCCTCCACTAACCCTATGGCTAACCACTGAGACCTAACCAAGATCACCTTCATTGAACCACATACTAGGAGTTGAACTATAAAGTGCTTCACATGGAGCTCACCACCCAACCATAGAGCAATCTATTTACCCCGAAGATACATGGCCCAACCCTAGGTTGGTAGACCATGTGTCCCATAGCATGGAAGCCCTATTCTCATGAGATATGCATTGACACGGCTAGCCAGTACAACCATGCCTCTAGTAGGAATCATTGATGATGTACTAATTAGTCCCCCCAACATTGAGCCATCGTCCACAACTATAATTAGAATATAGGTGCCATTCCCTTTTAGACCTCCATCCAAATTTATGGTAGGATTACTTGTCCTAACCTCTTGACTTCACCCTCTAGGATCTCCCTTCACCCATATGCGAGTCTTGCAAAAGGATGCGTAGGGGAATTATGATGTGGATTTAAGCTGAGAATTGCAAGGAGGCTCCCCTTAATAATTTAATGTAATAATGTTGGAAATTTGAATGATACAAGTTTTTGAAATTCCCAATTGGATTGATAGGCTAAGGGTAGGCTAAAGTAAGGAGATGTTGGATTAAACACATAAATGTGGTGTTAGAATGATTCACTTTTTAATATTGATTATTTATGTGCAATGCATGGTTACTTGCTGATATGCTTAGTTAATCAGTGCTCCACATGAAACATATTAGATTTCATTGTCGATGATAAGAGTTGGCACCTCTTTATATGTAGGGCTAGGAGGGTCTCCGTGAACACCATATAGAAAGATTATATCTTTTTTTTTTTTTCTTGGGGCAAAAAGAAGAGTTGATGTTTATATTAGAATCATAAGATCTGGTACAAAAAAGTCTCCACAAAGGAGGGATAACTTCCAAGCAACAAAAAGTCCCACTGAATAGTGAGCAACCAAAAAACTTTAGTCCAATTGCTCTTCTCTACTAGCAGAGAAAACTAGGAAAGAATAGATCTGCCACTTTTGTTGAAGGCTGATGAACCCTGTATACTCTAAGAAGAACACCTCAAGTTCAGGTTAAAGAAATCAAACATCTGGCTCTTCTTTTTTTTTTAACAAGAAAGAGAGAAGGAATAGGTAGGGTTTAACAATCCCGAGGGGAGTTAGTGTAGCTGTCAAAGGATTTGAGATGATCATCAACTTTGTAGCTAAGAAAACTTATCATTAAAAACAAGCACATGTACATTCTTATCATACCAACTTGCAAATAACTATTCAGCATTTAAGTACTCATCATTAAACTGAAAGGCATTTCTAGCAATCCATATAAAACATAGTGCATGTGCCTTGATAATGACCCACAAGGCATAAGGTATCTTCAGAGTGTCTCCCAAAAGCAGAGACTTCCAGTTGACAGGCTCTCCTATCTTGATCTGGATCACCTTCTAGACTTTCCTAGCTCTAGGGCAAGTTATGAACAGGTGAACAATGTCTTCCTTCAAGCTTGCACATTCCATCTCCTTTACTCAGACTCTTGCAGTTGGTCCAGACAGTTGTGTGAAGGATTAACACAGGAGTGGACATTTTTTCTAGAATCTTTTTTTCCCAGATCAAAGTAAATCTTGTTTTCCACTTTCTCTCATTGTCAGAGAGCTTCCATCTGGTGTTGTGAGTGAGTACTACCTCTTCTATATTTTCAATTGGGGTGGGAATGGGCAATAGAGAGGAGTTACCCGCCCAATTAAATTCTGTGGAGTAATTAGGCACCTAGCTGTATATTGACTACTCCCAATCCCCCTTCACTTTTGGGCCTGGTACATTAAGACCATCTGACCTTTGAGATCCCTCTTCTCGTGTCACTTCCCCCCCAAAGGAATGATACGCAAGTTCTAATAAAATTTTCTAAACTTGATTTAGACGGGCACCAGTAGGAAAGGAATTGGCTGGATACAATGATTAAAAACAACTCTTTTGCTTACTATATTTGCCTACAAGCCTCTTAGTATGTCTATCCTTTTGCCTACTAGATTTGCCCTTCCAAGCTCTCCTATCTATGTGTTGCACTAGGTAAAAAGACCAGTAGATCCTATGTCAACAAGTTGTAGGTTTTCCTTGAGTCTTCCCAAATTTGAAGCTCAGGCACTCTCAGGATAGATCGTTTATGCAACCATCTCTCATGAGACCACTCAACCATATTGAAATCTCCTAAAACAACACAATCACTGCCAATTTCAACTAAAGATTCCCAAGTAGCTCTTCTGGCCATAGAACTAATAGGGACATATACCAATAGCTCTTCTGACCATAGAACTAATAGGGTCATATACTGAAGCCACTGTGAGAGTCACCCTCCTCGTGTTGCACTTGATGGAGATCCATCTGTGGCTTATGTCTTGCTGAGAATTGGACACACAGTCTTTGTAGTGAGAAAGGACACCTATTGCAGTCCCTCCCCTACCCTCTTATTGAGAGGAATAAAACCATGCCCTTCTATTATCACTACTTTTCAGTCTATTCTCCAAAACTTCATTTTTAACCTTCACTTCTTGCAGAACAAGAAAAGTAGGCGAAAGAGAGTTTCCTCTCAGCCAAATAGCTAGCTCCGGACTTCTCAAAAGGTCACTAAATCCACACACATTCAATGTGAGGAAAGAAAAAGGACTGCTTACCATTTTTATTCTTCCCCTTTTTATCCTTGGGGGCAAGGCTTTTAGGTGGGACTCCCTGGCCTTTAACTTGGGAAATTCTTCTTTGTTTTGTACCATAGCTTTTGGATTTGCTTGAACCACATTATACTTTTCCTTTGTTTACCCAAAGGTAGTTCCTCCTCTAAGTCATCCAAATTAGTGTGACTCATACTTGCATCTTGCTTATTTACATAATCCTCAAATTCCTTAGACCATCCAGGTTTTACCTCATCCTCTTCCATCTTGGCCTCCTGAATCCACTGTTCAATTTCCTGCTCTATCAAGGTCTCATATGCATTGTTTGTTACCAAAGGAAAGGTGATTGTTTCACTCAACACCTGGTTCTTGAGGTCCTTGACTGCTTCTATACCCTTAACTAAGACATTACTGTCTCTTTTCCCTTCAACACCTTCTTGTACATGAGGCTTTTGCTTTTCCTTGGCAGACCATTTGGGCTTAGAGGGCTGCTTGGGAGGTTGCTGGGGATTCTTCTTGGGAGTCTTTGCTTTACTTCTCTTTAAAGGGAAGTTTTTGACAACATGGGAGGATAAACCATAAAGGAAACAAGAATTTGGTAAATTTTTATAAACTAGAGGTTGTTCCATAAAAATGCTCCCATTTCTATTGACAATCACCAAGGTGTCAGGGAGCTCCTCAGCCACATCAAGTTTGACACAAACTTGGGGGTGCCCTCTAGGGATGATAAACTATTCTTTCTCAACATCAATCACTTGAACCAAGCTCCTACAGAGGTTGGGAGGTTGATTGACTAAAGAAAAGGGGAGATCAAGGAGTTCCACCCACACTAGTAAGAAAGTAGATCTAGGTCTATCTGATGAGAACTCTTGGGACAAAAACTCTAAATATAAGGGTTGGTGTCTAATGGTCCAAAGACCATGGTGGAGAGCTTTCCAGGCCATATCCTCTATTTCAAATAGGAAAAAATAGAATCCCTTTCCACAAGGCCCTTTCTAATTTAGTTATTTCTAAGCCAATTTTTCAAGAAAGACAGCTAGGGACCTTGGGCCATGAAGAAAACCTATTAGGGTGTGGGAGGAATGCCATTCAATAGATTGATCTAATCTATCTTCATCCAAGAAGGCATCCACTTTACCTTTAAAATATGAGCTCTCCTCATCTTTAATCTGAGTTAAGATGGGCATGGGTCTGCTAGTGCATTGAAGGTCCCTAAGATGCTTGTGTTAGTTGCACTGGCTCTGCCACCACTGGTACTTCTCTTCTCTCATCACATCTACTACTGACAAGGTCTGTTGCACCTCCATCTGATCCATCCCCTCGTCGAGATTGGGAAGAGTCTTTGTTGGTCTGCTGCACATCCTTTTTTTTCTAGCTTTGAAAGCCTTCCTTTCATGGGGAGCGTGGAGAGGTTGAAGCTACTCTTTTTCCAGGTTTGTCTCAATCTTTTAGGGCTCCTAAGAATTTAATATCACGTTCGACTGGCATTCTATGATTGACGCAAGAGAGCATGTTTCCTGCAATAGCGACGTCACCTTTCTTGCTTCGTTCACCGCTGGGAGGGCTAGCAAAACTGCACGCAAAGGGAGGAGTGAAGAGCCCTCCCTTAAATTCTTGCATGACTCCTGTGTAAGAGGGCCTTGGAGTCTTTTGCAATGGTCCACCGACATAAGCTGGTGGGTGGATAGGGCTACTACATTTTTCTCGTAGTTCATCTCCTCTATTCTAATCATCGTTTAGGCTGTGTAGAGGAGGGAAATGCATGGAAGTGTCAAGCTTCTTTGTCAAGTCAAATCGTTGTCTCCAAAGCTCTTTCTCATGATGAGTTGAGGACGTCATGTAGTTCAGTGAGCCGGTAGCAAATCCATGCAGAGATGAGAAAGGTGTCGCTTCAGCAGTATCTCTGAGCGAAGAGGGATAGTTGTCACTAAGTTGGGGGGAGTCTCCTTCCCTCCAGAGTCCATCTCCATCCTCCGAACTAATTTTATATTAAAGTTTTTAGGTGTCTTTTAAGTGATAATTGTATAGATGATATGAGTCAATGATCTTCCCACCCATAGTAGATTATGTGGATAATGTAACTGGTGGTGGTAATACCACATCACATTATTGTGGTTTATGTCAATGCAAGATGTTTTAGACTACATACCTATCATTAAACCCTCCTTTTTGAAGCATCCTCAAATAGGTTCTAAAACATTACACTAACAAACACCTTATGAGTGAAGTGCATGGACCAACTCATAAGCCTTGGGGGCCCTACAATTTGGGAATCCCTTCCTTGCCACTCATTTATTTACAAACAAGAAGTCGGTTTTTGACATATTAACTGGCCATTAGGTGACAAAAGTTAGTGGCATAAGAATTGATCAAATTCTGAGGTACAAGAACATCTTTCCATTAGATCTCAATTTTTGTTCTCTAGAACTACATGACAAAAGTAGTTAGCAACTTTGCAGATGCACAATAAGATACCAAAATTTTTAATCAATAGTAAGCCTTCTCAACTTTAGAATCATCTTGCCAAACATATAGGAGAGGTACCGTCTACACTCACATTTTAAAGCCCAACATATGATCTTTAAAGATTTAAAGCCGAGGCCTATGGAGAGTAGAATAACACCTCTCTTAGATGTTAAAAAGCATTAAAGTCCTCTTTAACAAAAATGTAGGTAAAATTTTTTTAACCATACTTTGATGTCTAGTTGACAATCCTTAGAAATATGGAAATTACAGTACCATGTCTTAGTTGATAAGTTTGAAAGATTTATGTGGCAAGTGATGATTGGTTTGAAAAATTTAGAGTGTTGGTATAGGTATATGACTAGATAATACATGCATCATTAGGCTTTAATGTTGAGTTGATTCCTATGCTTTTACAAATACAAAAAAATTGCCAAGTGATAAAAATTTAATGTTGAGCTGATACCTATGCTTTCACAAATATAAAGAAATTGCCAAGTGATGGAAATTTCACAAGGATTCATTAAGTGTTTTGATTGTGGTCATTAAATTGTTTCCAAGTGATGCTTTTGAGTCCATGGCTAAATTGTGGCTAAGTGATGGGTTTAGTTAAGCTGCGTTGGTTGTGGCTATGTCACACATGTAATACGTCTTGCTACATGAAAATCCTATTTGGTGATCCTATAGTCTTGCAAATGCCATAGTTTGTGCTTTAGTTGTGGATCTTGCTTGTTGCTCATTGTCCTTTATACCCATGTTTTGTCTCTCCCACTCTTCTTGCACGAGTTCACTTGTTCCCATCCCTTGCTCTTTGTCAGCAAGTAATGTTGTTTGCATACACAAATTGTATATGAACGAATCATGCTTTCGTCTTTTCTATAAGATTTTCCCTAGAATATAAAGAAGTGCTATAGTATGGTATATGTTTTGACCTAACAGGTTGATTAGATGTTTGAGCATATACTTAGGTGTGCCAACGAAACTACTAGATAGTAAAGCCATGATTGCAAGGTAAACAAAGTCATAACTACATAATTCATTAAGCAAATTATGAGTTTATCAAAGTATTCTTTCTTTCTAGAGCTATTCGATGTGCCTCACAATATTCAATATTACACCCTTGCACTAAGCCAACATTATCATAACTTTAAAAGGCCTCCCAATCACCATTATTTATTGTGTTCTTTTTGTCCACCAGTTCCCATTCTTTGTCTTTGGGGAGTGTTTGGCATGCATGAGATTTATTATTATGGCTAAGTTTAGGCAACAACATTTACATGGATAGAAGGGGTTTAAATTTCTTGTGGAATCACATAAAATATACATAATTTAGGGCTATATAAATACCCCATGGGTGATCACACATGCTATATGGAATTTTTACATAGTGACCGCCCCCAAGCTTTCCCTTCATCACGCCTTAATTGTTTTCCAATAAAACCATAATTTGTATTACACATTGAATGTCTTATCTAGATATTTAATGTTAGTTTATAAATGAGGAGCAATATTTTTGAAAGAGGCACCATAAAGGTGCTATTTAGGTGTAAGTTATAAGGGACTCTATGAACAAACAAAATCAAGAGAAGATTTATTACCTTTGTATAGTAGCATTTCAACATTTACCTAATGGTTTCATAATATATATCATTCAATGGATTCAGTATGCCCCCCTCGACCTATAGTGAAAAATGGGAAATTCAATGGATTCAAATTGTGAATTGATTCAAGGAACCACATGTACACATGTGATGTTTAAGGAAAAGCCAACCATAGTAGTAGCTTTCAAAGAGGAGGGAGGGGGCCATGTGTATCACGCTTTTGATTTAAGGGCTAGAAGGATCAGAGGTTGGCATGAGTGTTGCTCACTCTGTCCTTGGGCTTCTTAGAATGGCTAGATAAGCTTAGGCTCTGTATGTTGGGGTTTTAAGGCTCTTTCTCATAGAGTGTCTCAAAGGTCACTCAATTAAAAAAGAGTTGGACAAGGTAGAAGGGGGAACTAGCTTGGATCGAGAGGGAAAACTAGAGCAAAGCTAAGAGTCCAAGTTTGAAGGAGGAGAAGCTTTCTTGAACATTCTAAGGAGGAGGAGAGCCTTTCCAATTGGAGCTTTTCCAAGTTTGAAGTCAGAGAGCTTTTCTTGGAACATTCTTATGAACCACTTCACATTTAACGAGATTAAGAGGGACGTGTGCATTTGCCCTTCGTGAATTTCCCGATATGAGCATCTAGATGGATGTGAACACAACCTTGCCATGTGTGACCATGGAGTAAGCAACGAGCAAGTAGGCTGGAGATTTTGGAGGTGCGTGCACATGTGCCCATTTGTGAAGAACGCTGGATGGGTTTTGACGGAAGCGATCGGAGGATGGAGAAGGGCACGAGTAAGCGGCGAGGGAAAGCGCAGTGGGGGAGCGTGCAAAGTGAGCCAAGTGTTGAGCGAGCGAGCGAGTGGAATGGAGTAAGAAGCAAGCAAGCAAGCAAGCAAGGCATGCAAAAACAAGGTGGCAATGCCTGCAACAGGAAAGAGGAGTTACGCTGGGGCAATAACATAAAGTTCCAACTAACTACAATTACCGCTATAATTACACCTAATAGCAGCGTAAACAAGTCAAAACGACTCTTCTCAAAGGAAAACCATCATCTACACAAAATGGGGGGGGGGGGAAGAAAGAAGAGAGGTGGTTTGAAATATCTTTTTTTTTTTTGGTTCGTGCCAATGGGGAGGGCTCAAAAACTAAACCGGATTAAAGGCGAGGAGGGTGTTAATTAATGTGCGATTAGGTTCTTCTTTGGGGGGGGGGGGGGGAGAGACCGGGAGAGCCGGTTGGGGGGGGGGTGACCGGGAGGGGCCGGTGGAATAAACCAGGGGTTGATTATAACGTTGGGGGTCCTCTTTTGCTGTTTCTTCTTCTTCTTCTTCTTCTTCATCATCGTCTTCTTCTTCATTTTGCTTCTTCTCTGTGTCTCTGTGGCTGGCTATGGCGATGGCTATGGCTATGGCTATGGCTATGGCTATGGCGCTTGCCCTGCCCTTGCCTTCGCCTCCCCTTCCCCTCCCTTCCTTCCTTCCCCTTCCCCTTTAGTTTCCTTGCCTCCCTCCCTCCCTTCCTCAGTCCCCCTTCCTAGCTCCTTCTCCCTTCCGCTTTTCCTTGCTCCTTCCTTATCTTTTTTTTCTTCTTCTATCCCTCTCTCTCTCTCTCTCTCTCTCTCTCTCTCCCTCCCCTGCTTCCCTCCTCAAGGATCGCCTCTGTTGCCGGATCGCCCGCTCACCGCCGCACGGCCCTCGCTTGATTGCTTTCTTGTACGTCGGCCCCCTTCTTCCATTGGTTCCAGTCGTTTTCCCTGCCGCTCACAACGCTCTAATCGTCGCATCCATACAGACTTCCTTTTATTTTGTTTTCTCGTGAACGCACAGACCGCCTTCTCAATCGTAAATACCACTTACTCCATATTATAGCCTTTCAGCGCATTGCGGATCGTCGTTGTTCTTGCCGTTGTCTGTTTTTGATCCGAGCGACGGGTTGTTTCCGGCCAGAGCGTAATACAAAATGAAGCACCTTTACTAAATAGTTTGTGCTCATTTCTATCGGAGGGGACTTAAATTGAAGGGATGAGGTTGCACGACGAGATCATAGTCAGCCACCAGGCAAATGTGATCATCAAGCAGAGAATGTCGTTGCTTCCGATCCCTCTTGGATTTTGACAAGAAAAGGCTGATAAGCTGGTATGATCGGAGCATAGCATATAGCGCTGATTCTATCGTTTCTCTAATCATGTCAATGCTGGTGGGAGTTAGGGGTTCAAGTCGAGAGAACGAGGGTCAACCTATCATTCAGCAACCTGGCCCTTTCTTTAATGGCAATCCTTCTTCTTATATCTGGAGCAATAGCAATCCTCCCACCCCTCCTCTCTGGCGTGATTCCCCCTTACCCAATGCTTCATCGTCCTCATCGTCATCATCATTTGCATCAGCATCTTCTTTCCCCACACCTGGTACACGCATGGAAAGACAGTGGCAGTACGGTGTTCTTGAAGGTCAAGGGCAGCAAATCCTGGAGGAGACTGGGAGCGGTGAAGAGGAGCTGAATGAAACAGGTACTAGCCGAAGAGCAGAAGGATCTAAATTCAGGCAAGACAGGCCTCCTGAACAATTGGTAAATTTGGCAGGGACCGCTTCATCTGACTCCTTAAATTCTTTTTTTAGCTTTGGATTTCCAGCCCAATCCACTTCTTCCATTCATGGACAAGGTTGGTCAAAGGGTTTGGATCCTTTTCAGTTTTCAAGCATCAGCTCGGTGCAAGGGCATGAGAAGGATTCTAGATCTCACGGGAATCAGGCTGGGGGAAATGAGGGGGGGATTTCGGAGGGTTTTGTGGGGGCTAATGCCGATGTAAACAATCATAAAGCCTCCTCCGGTGGACTGCCTGACTGCGGGTTGAGTGAAGGTTTTGTTTTTCAGACAGCTTACAATGTAAAAAACCTTACCAGTGATTTGGAAAGGGGTTTACGGTTGCAGAGTACACAATCCAGTTTTCCCTATACCCAAACAACTGCCCAAAATCCATCCAGCTTTGTTTTGGGACCTATGACCTCGACAGGTAATTCAAATCTTTCAGAAGGGGGGGGGCAACCAGTATCAAACACTGGTAACATGAACATGGCTCATGAGTTTAGGACAACTGCACAATCCACATCTGAGGCGAGTGATGGTGCCTATGTTAATCCTGCACCTGTGAGACTCAATGGATTGCAGCCATTAACTAGCCAGAAGAAAGACGAAGGAGTCTTTGTTTTTGGTGCATCGTCGGCTTCTGGAAGTGGCTCGAGGGCTGGGGCATCACAGACGAAGATTCTTCCCTCTTCTGTTACAGGACTTGCTCTGAGGTCACGTACTGCCAAGGTTAAGAAACATAGCAATTCTGTTAAGGGGAAAGGTCCAGCTGCAGTTACAGGCATCGCTGTTGGACGAATGGCATCTGAATTGATGGATTCAGTTCCTCTTTCAACTGATGGAGCCGGCTCACCTGCAGAGGTTTCGGATTTCGACAGTGGTGAATGCTCAGGATATACAGATGCTGGTGATCCCCTTGCGGGAAATCCAGATTTGAAGTTTGGAAGCATTGGGTCTTTGCATCCTCCACATATGTCAAAGCCAGAAGTTAGTTTGGGCCCTGAAGCTGAGAAGTTAAATGTGCAGACCAGTTGGCAGCGCCAGACTTATCAACAAAGAATTTTTGAAAACCAGCACGTAGATGTTAGGGAGCATTTTGATTCTTGGCATCCATTTGAACAGAACACGGCAGAAAGTTATAATAATGGTAGTGAGCAAGCCAGACCGCAAGTCTTCCCCTCATCAAAGGAAGGCATGCCTTCCAGATCAGGAGTCGTCGATGATTCTGGAACTGGTGAATTGCCTGATGATTTGCTCTCGGAGGCTAATATGGCTGATCTCCTAGAGAGGATTCGAAGCTGTGCACAACCTCTGGGAGACCAGGGAAAGACCGGAAGAAGAGTCAATATTGACGCCAGATTTGGGAATTGGATGGCAGGTTCAGAAGCAACTAATGCACCAACTCTCGCCAACGATTTGCCGACCCAGAACGGAAGAGCTGCGGCAGGGTCAGAATTTTTGGATGGATGGAAATTTGGCTTGAATTCTTCTGGTAAGCCCTTTGTTCAAGACAGTAAAGATGATCTGAAATGTGAGGCGCTGCTGGAAGAATTTGCTAAGATGGGCAACTTGGATGCCTCTCCAGATGGACAGAAAAAGGACCATGAACCAACGCCAAGCACAGAAGCTCAACAACCTTTTGTTTTTCGTGCTTCCAGGTCATGTACTGGGCGTTCAACCAGTGCAGCGCAGACTGAGTCAAGAACTGTGTTTGGTGTGTATAATGGATCCGATATTCCTTTGCAATCAGTTAGTAAAAAGATCGAGAATTTAAAGACTGATAGTGTAAAAAACATGGGTGAATATTCTGGAAGAGGAATTGAGGAAAATCCTTATCGTGATAATTTGCATATTACTGGTGAAAATTGGCCAACTTCCTCATCGTATACATCATTCAATGCTGCGAAGAACATTGAAGTGGGCTTTCAGGATGTATCCTGGGGACAATCGAGTGTAGTCTCTCAGCTAAGTGCGTCGACTTCTGTTCCTGGCATATTTCAATTTAAAGCAAGGCAACAATCTCCCTCTGATGAGGGTCATAATGAAGTTCCAATAGGAGAGTTCTCAGCCCCACTATCCTCTTCCGAATCCTCTGCTTCTGAAGGTTTGCCCAACAGAGGTGAACAATGGCCAGAAGCAGAACTGTCATCTAATACAAGCCATTCTTTTGAGTTTCGAGGCAGTAGTAAAGGGATGACTACTGGCATAGCCATGAGGAAGAAAAAGGCCCGAGTATCCTCTAATGCACGGAGGCAGGGCAAGTACAAAGGCATGACGAGCTCAATTGCAAAGGATGGACTGTACTCAACTTTTTCAAATTCAGCAGAGAGGACAGGCTCACCAATGGATTTTTCTCCTCACATTCAGAGGGAGCCTGAAGTGGAACCTGCTCTAGGGGATGGCTTCTGTGAGGCAAACTTGGAGCAACGCTCCTCCTTTTGGGAAAATGCCACAGTACACTCTGTCGAGTCAGAAGCTGATGACAAGGTGGGATGGGAGCATACACTCGAGGATCCAAGGGTTGAAGAGCTCAGAGCTGCTGCTGCGAATTTATGTATACAGAATGCGCAAGGTAATGACCCGAGCAAGGTTGCTCACCAGGGGGCGTATGTATCGTTTGGACAACCAAATGGATGGAATGGTTCTGAAAACTTATGTCAGAGGAATGGAAAATGGAAGAGGTCAGGTTTTGAGGGGGAGCAGAATGCATCTGTAGGGTTGGAGAACCCATGGATGAACTCGCAGGGCGAAATAGAAGTAGATGCTGAAGCTGATTGTAGTCACATTATGTTGAATTTCGAAGGGAGCAACCAGCGTAGGCGGTGTTTATTCAATGCCAATTCCCCTCCCACTGTCTCCTCCTCCATGCTACGTCGGCATTCTCGAAGGATTCAGAGAGAAAGGGCAGCTGGCATTGCAGCTGAAACTGTGAAACATTCTGCTTCTCATTCAGAAGGATATGCAAATCCAGCAACGGTCAGAGCAGATGCTCCTGGAACAGCGGGTCTAGGCTGTGTGCCTAAGGGAATCACATCAGCTAAACATGGGCTTTCCCATAGTTCCTCAGCCATAGTTAATGAGAAAGGGCAGGTTGGGGTACCAAGGGCTGCTATTGTTAAAAGTAAAGAACCTCTTACCTTTCACAAGGATTCTGAAGACATTCTTTCCACAAAAGTGATAGACTCGGAGTCCGTTTCTGGACAGGGTTTTGATGCTGGCATGCCTGCTAGTCCAAGTGCAGTGAAAAGTGCTGCAGCAGAGCAAGTATGTGAGAGATGGCGATTAAGGTCAGTATCTGTCCTCGATCCTGACAATAGCTTTAGATGTTTTTGCTGATTCAGTGATGTGGGTTTCTTTCTTTTTGGACCTTAATGCATTTGCTAAAATCATGCAGGGGAAATCAGGCATATGCTAATGGGGATTTCCCCAGAGCCGAAGAATATTATTCTCGTGGTGCAAGCAGTGTTTCACCAAATGAAACTTCACAGAGCTGTATAAGAGCCTCCATGCTGTGTTATAGTAATCGTGCAGCCACACGAATGGCAGTAGGTAGAATGAGGGAGGCTCTTGCTGATTGTATGCGGGCCATGGTTGTTGATCCTAATTTTCTTCGTGTTAGGCTGCGTGCTGCAAGGTAAGTCTGTTTTTTTATTTAAGATTTTGAGAAGTCGCACAGTATTATTGAATGGTTTTCAACTACACTGAATTGTACTAAGCACAATGAAAATAAATGAACTTTTGTTGTAGTTGCCACCTTGCACTGGGCGAAAGCAAGGCGGCTGCAAACATGTTTAAGGAGTGCTTGAAGCATGCAAAAGAGGGTAACAAATCTGACTCAAAGATTGTAATGGAAGCTATGGATGGAGTGAAAAGGACTCAGGTAAGCCGTGTCTCAGGTTTGAAGAACCTTTAATTTTGTGTAATGGTAAAGTGAACCACATCTCATTGAAACTGATAAGCGGGATGTTAAATCCATAGTGACAACGAGACATGTCATTGGAAACTGAAATGTCCAAGTTGTTTTGGTAAATTCTTGGTGGCAAAAGCACCTTATCTTGGAAATTTTGCGAGACACATTTCATTAAGCAGAAACGTTTTCAAATATCTTTCAAGTTTTGGAAGGTTTGGGCTTCACTAGAGTGCCAAGTACTCAATGTACTTAACTGCTCATTTTATAATAATTGTGACATTGTTCATTTTGGAAGTCGGAATCTAAATTCTCCATTGATGGAAGTTAAGCATAAGCTTTTGTTCAAAGGTGAAATAAGTTTGTAAACATTGAGTCATTAAGCATTTGACACCAGTTTGAAGGTGGAATAAATTTCTGGAAGTGGAGAATGATCGGTTTTGATTCAATATGATAAAACTCAAGTACATTGCTCCATATTCCAAACAAATAAATTACCCAAAGATGCAGGATATACAGCCTTGTAATGCCTTACATAGCATTTCAAGTGAAGAAACATATGCAGCCCAAAAAATTCCATAAATAGAGTGATGTCCAAGTATAAAATATAGCCAGAAACTGTGACAACACCTTGAGCAAACAAGACTGAGTTAAGCCACCAAGAACTGGCTCTGTTTGCTGATCCTTCTGCCGTCGACCTCTCTTGGATCACCGCGTGTCCTCGATGGACTTCAGTGGCTGCTCTAGGTGAGTCTGCTACTCTTCTTCCTGTGCACCATGATCGGGCTTTTCTACAGTGGTAGATCTGCCCCTCTGTGTGCTCCTGGACTGTCTAGTCTTGGCATTCATAGACTCCCACAATTGGCTGCATTGCAGAGTAGCAGGGAGGCCAGGAATCAAAATCACTAATGCCTCAGGAGTCAGAAGTTTCAGAGTCCAATCATCTACAGAAGTTTCAGAGTCCAATCATCTACAATCACAGGTGTCCGAAACAATTTCTCCACCCAGCTAACACGCCCTGCACAACACTTCTACTGCAACAACTACTGCAACAACCCAGCTTGGGTCTCACCCATGTCAAATCGTGATAACAATTCGTATTTTCTTCTCTGCAGCATGTAACAAAACTCACTCCAATCCCTTAGAAGACTCTATTCTATTCCTAGATCCTTCCTTCCCTGCCCCCCGGTTGGAGGTCAACATCTCCTGATGTCACCTTAGTGAGAGAGGAGTGCTTGTGGGTGTGCCTGCCCCCGTGAGGCTAGGCTAGTCCAGAGAGAGGGCTTTGTTGTGGGTGTGCCCGCCCCTCGTGAGGGTAGAGTGGGAGAGAGGTCCTTCTGGGCCCGCTTGCTGCCAGGCACTAGCCCCATTGTGAGGCGCACAGGGCAGGTGGAGCAGCCCAGTCGGGGCAGGAGCTCAGCCCCTAATGACTGTGGGCAGCCCTTATAGGGCATCGAGGAGAGCAGCCAGTCGGCTCTCTTGGAGGCCCGTGGAGTCGGTCCTATAGGGCTCTTGGTCAGCCCACATAGGGGGAGGTGAGCCCCTTATATAGGGGTGTGGCTAGCCTCATTGAGGCAGCCTGGTTGGCCCCTATAGGGGCTGCTTAGTCGGTCCCCTAGGCATATAGGGGTGCCCTCATATAGGGCTGTGTGCCAGCCTCATGGGTTGGAGGGTGGGTTGGCCCCTGTGCAGGCTGGTCGGCCAGCATGCTGCTCCCGACTAGGGAGGGGCTGGGGGCTATTTATAGGCCCCCCCTCAGCCCTCATTCATCATCTCATCTTGGTGGTTGTTGAGCAGCTTTGTCCAGCTTTTGAGCAGCCTGTTGTGCAGAGGTTTTTCCCAGCACTAGAGGGGCTTTTGCCTGAGATCACTTGCAGTTCTCTCTTGTTTCTCTCTCGCTCTCAGTGGTATGTGTGTAAGGTTTGTTCTCTGTGTGTATGTGTGTGTGTAAATTTCTGTCCAGGTCTGCTCCACTCCCCCCCTCCTCTGCAACCTCTTCCCCAACCCAATGCATTAATGAAACCACTATGTGCTTTCTGACACTTTAAACCATATGCTGTCTTTCTTTTACAAACTTTTCAATATGCTGGAATGGAAGATTGCATGAATAAGAGTTTGCATGCTGAAATGAACTTTAGAACAACATTTGAAACACAACCCAACCCCCCCCCTGGGTCTTTCATTGCTCGAATGGAGATACAAGACTGAGGTGCAATACACCTCACAAACTTAGACTCAGACTCTTGAGAGAGATAAGACTCAGACACAACTGCAGAACTAGAAGGCTCAAATCGAGCTTTATGCAAGAGATGACTCAAAGGATGGAACTAGTGAACTGGACTCCAAGGGCACCACAATCCGCAAGGAAGATGCCTGCATAATCACCACTTCATCCCACATTAGTTGCACACTTTAGATCACAATGCAAAACTGAATTTAAGACCATAAATCTCAGATTTAAGCTCCCTTCCCTCATTGGCTGCCTTGGTTATGGTACCCTTGATGCCTTTGCAGCCCCTCTTGCTGGAATAGATGATAGCTTGGGTCTGAGAGGGAAAAACTCAGAAATGGGAGGTGCAAGCTAGAGAGAGAAATATCGAAAGGGGGTAATGCTTCTAGAGAGAGTGTGCTATGGGTGCTCCCAAGCTAAGAGGTGGAAAGAGATGCATGCTGCTGTTCCAGAAGTGCACACAGAGACTGATTTCTGTATGGAGAAAGGAGCTGGAAAAGTAGAGAGAGAGTGTATGCTGCTGTAGAGAGAGAAAGACTGCAGCAAGAGAAGAGGATTAGGAGAAGGAGAGGGCAGGCTGCTGCTGTTCAGAAATGCAAAGAAGAGGCTGATTCTTGCAGGAGAGGCGCTGGAACACTAGAGAGAGAATGTGTGCAGTAGAGAGAGGAGGTCTTGGAGAGGAGCTCGCTGAACCCAAAAGGGTGGAAGAGGGCTGCTGCATCAACGGAGCAGGAGGAGAGGAGCTGCTGCACGTTTTTCCATGGAGGAAAGGAGGGGGGAAGCCCCTCTTTTATAGTCCCTTAGCCAAGGATAAAAGGTGGACACTTGGCTGGAGTAGTTGGTGGGCTGGCTGGACCAAAGAGGGAAGAAGATCTGATTTGTCTCTAGCCCTTGCCCTTGTGCCACTGCCACTTGTGGGGCAGCTGTCCTTGCTGCCAGCTCAGCTGACACGTGTAATCTTGCCAGGTGGCACCCCAAAAACCCTAAAAATCAAAAGTGGTCAAATTGAATTTGACTACACCCATGGGTTCCTAGCAGCTAGACCTATACAATGACACACTCTAAAACCATATTTGAGACATTTTGACTTGGCTCACACCCAAGGCTTGAGAACGTTCTCTTGTATGGTTTGTTGGGTCGGTCTACAATCTGTGCATTTGATTGGTCCCATAAATGGGTACTCAGGTGGGGTGTGATTTCCTAAGCAGTTGTAGCAGGTGGGTGTACTCGTTTAGACTTCACAAGCAGTTGTAGCTTGAATGAAGAGATTTGGACTACTTTTTGATTAGCCTTCTCCTTTAGTGCTAGCCTTCGTCATGGCTGAGTTTGCCCTTCACCTCCGGAGTGCCGACAGAAACTCAGTACGAAGACTTTGTAAAAATAAATGCTCAAGTATGTGTGGGTGTGTGGATTTGTATGTGTGAGAGCATACTTTTATACTATGGTCTACACCCACTGTTGGGCGTCGATGACGTCAATGGGGATGTCATAGTAGCTAGTCCCTGCTATGCGTGATGGAGTTTATGGTTTTCAATCTTATGAGTGACTCTCGTGAGATTGAAACTGCACTATGTTGTGTTTTTAGAGGATGAGTTTGGGAATGTTCCTGGATTCATCTAGGTATATGTGATTTCCTAATGTTCCCTCTCAAGGAGAGGGCATCACTCTGTGGGGCACTAATGCCCATAAGCCTAGGCAAGGGGTCCACCCTCAAATGCTAGACCTAGCCCCCATGACCTAAGTGAATTGTAAGAAAAACATTCACTCTCTTTTGCAAAGCATGCATACATATTTTGAAACTCACAATAAAAATTACCAAACAAGTGGATACTGGTTTGTAGGGTTGTGACAATTAAATTTAGTTTCTTTTGTCTTCATCTAACCTAATAACCACATTGTTGCCCCTAGGCACTTACCCCTAGGTGCCTGGCTAACAAATTAACCCGCATCAATATGTATGTAGGTTCCCAAAGGCCTGCTAGTCTCCTTGGATCCCGTCATCAAAGTCCTTGATTGATGCATTTACCAGTGGTCCCTCTAAGAACTTTTTGTCAGTGATCCATCTCAAGTCTTGCTATATTCTAAGTGGTATGTAACATTCGTTCCCTCTTCAAGCATTAGCGTCCTTGATGATGAATTCAGGGAATGCTCTCTGTATTTGGTAAAGACTCAGATAGAGGAAGACCATGCTAAAGCAATCAGCACTGTAGGTATCTTTCGGTTTGGAACAATCCTTTCTCTTCGGTCTAGGATTCTTATTGGATCGCTTGCTGCATTTTCTTCTAGTTCTTGTAACAAAACAGCTCCATCAATTAATGAATCAATCGATTGAGCATGACGAACAGAATCCTCCAGTTTTTTTTTTTTCAAAGAAAGGAACCTTCTATTAATGCTTGAAAGATTTTCATACAAGACAGCAGCCCCGAAGGTGCTGAGTATGGAAAAAACCGGAAAAGGCTGAAAGAAAAACCGTTCTGTTCGAGAGAAACCCAGCTCACTGCCTAGGGGATCTCTGGAACTGGGGCTAACAGCCAAGTGGGGGCCGGCACTGTACAGCCAGTGAATCCCTCGCAGAGTGAAGATGTAGAAAACACCTGCAGGCCAAGCCTTGCAGAAACGAGCACGCCTCTCGATAGTGGCCTTGGAGCCTGGAGTCTCGCGCTTCCAGGTGGACCGTAGAATGTAAATGATATCCTACCATATGGCAACTGGGTAGCCGCGGGTGGAACCGGGTGCTCACCTCACCCATCACAAGACTGCAGCGAGACACCCAAATGTTCCAAGCTGTGATGCTGGCTACCACCTCCCAGACACTGTCCTCCTTAGGAGGAGGAGGAGCTAGACTGTTAGGGGGGACTGCCTCGTGGAGTGCAATCCTTTGGATGCTCTGACCCTGTATCCGGTAGGCTGGGGAGATCTCATCAATCTGAAACGTGTGTCCTCCCTTTGTCAACCAAGCCACCATCCCCTAGGTGTAGTCTCTATGAAGACTCTGCATACGTGTCATGATCCTGAGGGCTCCCATCCAGATCCTCGTAGTGCTACGAGAGCTCCGCAGGCAATGCGGGATAGTCTCCAGGACACCATCGGAGCAACAATGGCATTGCCCGTCCACTCGCATCTGCTCCAACCACGGTCCAATGGGCAAGCCTCCGTGGGTGGCCAGTTAGAAGAAGTAAGAGATCTTCCTCGGTTGCAAGCCGGACCAGAACCGCGTCTAGAACCTGGAGCGCACGTTCCGGGGCACTTGTTGGGTCACCCAATGTCTCTTCCTCGAAGGGGTCCACCTCGGCGAGTCCATCGGAAGCCTCCTGCCAATCCGTGTGGTGTAGGAAAAGAAGGGCACCTCATCCACTTGCTCAACTGGGCCGCCCTTGGAGGGCCAAAACCACTCTCCCGGATCCCACTAGACCTCCCTCAGGGGTCTAACCTCCCTCAGGGGTCTACCCTCCCACAGCCAAAGGCGCCATCTAGAGGCATCCTGCTCTGAAATACTGGGAGGGTCAATGTGCCACTCCTTCCCCAAACGGCCCACCACTCTGATCATCTGCCAATGTATCCCATCAAGACTCCCATCCATCTCGGGGTCACTCTCAGTGAGTGGCTAAAGTAGGCCTCCAGTACCTACACGGAAGAAGCCGGCGTGTGTGCTGCCGCGCTGCATCAACATCCTCAAGGGAACACCAGTATGGGAAAATTGCCCCAACCATATGCTGTCTCTCCAAACGTGAAGTCCTTCCCACCAGGACTCCGGAATGGTTAAGTCAATCTCGCCCATCCGTTGCCCTGCCCCGCTGCCCTGGCCCTCGTAGATGCGCTAGGGCATCAAGCCTCGCCTCTGTCTCCATAGGTAGTCTGCTCCAACGGCCAAAGGACCCTGCTGGACCACTGTCCCACTGTGCCCAACCAATGTGAGTCTGTTGTTCGAGCATACGGCCCTCTTGATCTCTGATCTCTGGGTGCCACATAAGGAACTGGCGCTCAAACTCTTTGCATCTAGGCGGAGCACGGATGAGACCCCGTGCCAGTCTCTGCCATACCCTGTGAAGACTCCTCATCAGGGGGGAGCCCTTCCCCATAAGGGGGGCCTCTGAGAAGATCCATCGATGTGAAGGCTTCCAATGTCCCCCAGTGCGTGGGGTGCTCCTTAGAAGCTCTCGCTGTAAGAGGAGCTTCCAAGGCTCTGCACCTGGGGTGAGGCCACGAACCACCAACTTGCCCAAAAGGGCGTTGCTTTGCATGTCCGGATCAATGACACTCAAGCCTCCCAGTGCCTGTGGCATGATCATTGTTTGCCAAGCTACTTGGGCCCTAGTGTTCCTCCTGCCATCTGAACTTGCCCAAAGGAAGTTCCGTACCAACCGTCGGGGCTGCCTAATGCAACCTCTGTGAACGCACCAGCAGGAGGCGATATACCAGGCCGTGGCAAGAAGGACCTGGTTTGCCACTAAGGCGCGACCTATTAAGGAGAGTTTGGTCGAGCTCCAATAGAGAAGCTTGCGCCGAACACTCTCAAGGACCAGGCACAATACCCACCTGGCATCCGAGGTATCTCGCTCTCTGGCCCCGTGGTATCCATTTGAAGCCAAAGTCACTCCCCCACTCCCGGATCTCCCGTGTCATTTCGTTCGATTGATCTGTTCCCCCGAGGCCTCACAATAAATAGCTAGGGCGCCCCTGACTCTCTCCAGACTTGCTGTGGTGCCCTCAACATACAAGGCCGTGTCGTCTGCAAACTCCAAGTCAAGTAGCTCCTCCTCCTATCTCATTGTGAGCTTCAACCCTGTGAGACCCGCCATTTGTGATTTCAAATAGTAGCCCAAAGTCTCCGCCACAAACAAGAAGAGGAAGGAAGCAAGTAGGCGGCCCTGGCGGATTGAGCGAAAGAGAGGAAAGGCCTCGCCTGTGTGTCCTCCGATAAGCATCTGGCTAGAGCTCCCTGCATATAGCAGTGAAACTCCTTTGACCCATTTGTCTAAGAAACCCAATCTCCTCATAGTGCCCTCCAAGAAAGACCACTCCACCCTGTCGTAGGCCTTCTCAAAGTCCAAGAGAAGGACTGCCAACGGCTGTGACTCCTCTCTGGACCAATCCACTGCCTCCCAGAACATGAAGATGTTGTCTAGGATGCTACGCACTTGAACCAACCCAGCCTATGTGTCATGGATGATGTCGGTAAGATGGGGCCGTAACCGCAAACTCAAGACCTTGGCGAGGATCTTGTATGCGGTATTAAGCAGAGTGATTGGCCTCCACTGTCGGATGTCTGACCTATCTCCCCCTTTTGGGATCAAACAAATCCACCCCCTGCTCAAAGACTGAGGGAGAATGCCTATGTCAAAAATCTCTTGGCAAGCTAGACGGAAAGGGGCGGAGATAATCTCCCAAAAGTTTCGGAAGAAGGCCGGAGTCAAGCCATTCTCACCTGGGCACTTCTGGGTCGGGAGAGCCTTGAGGGCTTCCCAGAGCTCCTCATCTGTGAAAGGCTCCTCAAGTCTGTTGCATAAGTCTTGCGAGACTATTGGCGGAACGTGATCCCAAACTAGCTCTCAGGCCACAAGACCAGCTGGGGTCATCCTCTCTATCTGAAAGAGCTGGCTGTAGAAGCCCGTGGTCATGTCTAGAATCTCCTGCGGGTCAGTGTGCATGATGCCCTGCGAGTCACGGAGATGCTGTAGCTGTGTGCCTGGCGATCGGGACCCAGTGGTATGAAAGAATTGCTTTGTCATCTTGTCCCCCTGTTGCACCCATCGGGCCTAGGAGGAATGATAGCAGAACTCAGTTCGCCGCACCTCCATGTCTTGGAGCTCAAGACGAGCGCTCTCGCATCTGTCACTAAGCCACTGAGACACTGGGTCCTGCTCCCTGAGCCTCTGGATGGAGGCGAGGTCTCTCCTCAAAGTCCACTCTCGCTCCTGAAGGGTACTCCTCCGCCGAAGGGCGTGAGCTTGCAGCTCCTTACTGCTCCTCTGAATCGCATTGGCCACCCACGTAGCCTAGCCCTCACATGGTGCCGTCTTTGACTACTCCCAAATCCCTGCCGTGACCTGCTGAATCTCCTTGTCCTGCAAGAGGTCCTTTGGAATGCAGACCCCCTTCTAGGGGAGACCTCGGCGGGGCTGATCAAAGTGAAGTACCATTGGAGAGTGGTCTGACATCGTGGTACTTGCCAGATCCTCCTCTGTGTACACTGTAGTGCCCAGTCCCCAACATAGAAATGGTCTAGTCTCTCTAGCAATCCATCGTGTCTCCTCTGTCCGAAGGAGAAGAGAAGGCTGCCAGGTGTCCTGCTGAAATCTGGCTCTCTCCATGGGTCTCTGCCACTGATCATGAAAATGAAATGTTCCCAGGTGCTACGCTCTACTGGCATCTCAGAAAAAGAGGCTCGGCCCTGCTTGTCTTTCCCAAACTCCAAGTTGTTGAAGTCACCTCCAACAATCCAGGAGTCTACATCTGGAAGACACTCTGACAGCCTCCAAAAGGCCGGGCGGTGCTGTCTGCACGCTGGGGCACACACGTTCAGGATCTTGATCCTGGACTCTCCTGTCCAAACTCCCATCCAAACTGCACGTCGTGAAATGAGCTCGCCCTTATCGTAGACCTCTGGGGCCAAAGTCTGTGAGACTGAGATCCACTCCGTCCTACCGCAGGGGACCACTCCTCTGGACCTCTCCTTGGGAGAAGGTGATGTCGTCGTCTGACGTTTGAAGTTGAAAACATGTGCACCTGAATCATAAGGATGTCCACTGCCTGTCCTATCACTACCCTTTGCAACTCCTGCTAGAGTATCAGGTACTGCGGTTGGCCACGAACACGGTCGTGGAGCCCGTGTACATTCCAACTCACTATGGTCTAGCTCATGAGGACGGGGGAGTCGGGAACAAGGCTCTCTTGTGAGTGGGTGACTGTCCCAAAAAGACTACTTTGTGTGATTTTTCCGGGGGTTTAGAGGGCGAGTAGTCAGTATCTGTGCGTCGTCGTACTAGTGTGGATACCGGCTCAATACCGATCTTTCGTGCCCACTTCAGCATGAAGGAGGCTTCCACCCCGAACAGCTCCGCACACTTCTGGAGGGGCCAGAGGTGTGCATGCTCCGCCTTTGCCTCTAGCGGCATTCTGATAACTCCTGTCGCCAAACCACACACCGGCTCCTCGCGCGTGAAGCTCAACTGAAAGTTCACCTCTGCACCATGGGCGTACCAAAGGTCTAGTCCATGTGGTCCCATCCACTCATCCAGCATGAGTGTAATCTGATTCCCCAAAATAGCATCGAACACCTTTGGGGACCATTTCTCCACCCCTGTGGAGGCAAATGGAAAACTCCAAACGGGGTGTGTCGGAGATCCCACTGCACTAATCAAACCCCCCTTTCGGGGCGGAAGGACCATGAGCGTTACCTGCAATGGTAGAGGATAAGAGTCCGGAACCTCAAGATAGTTCCAAGGTCCTAACCTCCAGAAGTCCCGTGGTAAGGGATGCTTAGGCTTGAGGTTAGGGGCTGTTGATTGGGAAGATGAGCCTCGTCCCTTAGGATCCCTCCTTGAACGGGCCTGCTGCTGCGATGAGGCAGCAGAAGGGGGTGTCATCATTCCCTTGCTAGTTGGTAGGGGTGTCGAAGCGGAAGAGCCTGCTGCTGAAGTGGAGAGGGGGACAGCAAGAGAGGGACTGGGGGGGATGCGGGGAAGAGGGAGGGGGGCGGGTGGTGAGGGTGACTATAGAACGGGGGGATGAGGACGGGGGGAGGGGATGGGGGGAACCCTGGAGGGGGAGGGGGAAGTGAAGATGAGGAGGGGGAGGGGTCTGGGGGGGGAGGGGGAGGAGGAGGAGGAGGAGGAGGAGGGATAAGGTCCAAGGACGACATCAGGTCCCCCCTGTTGATTTGGCTCGCCAGGGCTTTGGATCGGCTCCTCGGCAGTCCTCATCAAACTAGCGACTGCAGCTTCCGCCATCACCGCGTTTGGAGCTCCTGGGGCTCGCTGTTGCTGCAAGGGTGGTGCGGAGGCTGAACCTTTGAAGCTAGAGGATCGGCAGAGTGGGCGGCGGCCCCTGTTGCTGGAGAAGGTGGCTGGCTCCTGCTGATCCTCCTTTGAGGCCTCTCGATCAACCGTGTCCCTCTCTATGCGATTGGCCCTCTGCCTGCGGCGTTTTTGGGCCTGCTTACTTTGTTTCTTTTTCTTTTTAACCTGTGTCCAGTCCCTTGTTGAGGGGGTAGCCCATGGGGTCTGAGACTCTTGTTGCTTCTGCCTGAGAGGGCGCTGAACTCGGGCCTGCTGACTCTGCCTACTCTGCGGAGGAGGAGGGGAGGCACACGGGGGAGGCCACGGGGGCAATCTCTGGTGAGGTGACTCATCTGTTTGCACCGAAGACACTGGCTTGGTAACCCAGAGATCTCCATCCTTTGGCAAAGTGTGCCCCCTTCCAGGGTCTCTAGAAGGATCAACTCAGGGCTCTCCACCACCAGTCTGATCCTGGGGACTCCATCATCTGCTAGAACGGAGCCGGTTGTCTCTGGTGGGGTAAGCATTGTGCCAAATGCCCGACCAATGGAAGGGAGGATGACTCGATACTCCTTGGGGAGCCCTGGGAAGCGGAGTGTAACCGGAAACTGTGGAACATGGTGTGTCGTATCCATGTCCTCGACTGTGAACCCATGATACCAAGGAAAGAGGTAGACAAGGTGGGGGCCAAGGAGTATGGGGCTCTGCTCCACAAATGTCGAGGTGGTGTCAGGGGAGCTTAGCTAGATGAGGAAAACGCCTTGTTCATAGATGGTGACCTCCTGGATGTGGTCTCCCTCTAATGCCAAGCTTGCTTGGATCCACTCTCGCACCTGTCTCTGTGTAGGCGTGAGGCCCACAATTCTGCCCACAAGTGCCTTGTCTTGGAGGGACTGAACTGCCTGATGTACCTGTTGCTTGTTAGTTGGGGAAAGAAGAACCTTAACGGTTGTGGGATTCGAGGGTGCTGCCATAGAGCCCCTCTGGCCAGACCAAGGGTCACCACCAAGGTTTTTCTTTCGCCTTCACAAGCACAAGTGCTCCCGCTGTAGGGAGGGAGAAGAAAAAGGGGGAAAAAACATCGGAGGGGGGAGGCGGAGACGAGGCGGGGGCAAGGACATAAGAGGAAGAATGAAGGCAAGGAGGGCGGAGAGGGTGAGAAGGCGAGGGGGGAGGGAAGGAGGGGAGGAGAGAAGAAGGCGAGGAGAGGCAAGAGGGCGGAGAGGGGAGCCGGCGGGGGAGAGGAGAAGGGCGCGGGAGGTGGAAGAGGTGGAGTTGGCAGGGGGCGAAGGTGGAGGAGATGGAGGAAGAGAAGGCGGAGGCGAAGGGAAGAGGGGTGGCAGGAGGCGAAGCGAGCGGAGGGTGGCGCAGCAAGCGGGCGGGGAGGCAGCGGAGGTGAGAGAAGAAGGGGCGGGCGGGGTCGCAGCAGCGGGCGCAGGAGGGGCGGCAGGAGCAGAAGAGGCGGCGAGGAGGGCAGGGGAGTGCAGAGGGGCAGATGGGGCAGCCAGGGGCGGCGCGGTGTCACGGGGAGCAGCAGCTCCTCAGTTCACAGCTCCCATAGTGGCCCCTATCACGAATCCTCCAGTTTTATGAAGCACCCTTCTCATAAACATCATAATGTAATGTCATTGAGTCTCTTGATTTCACAAGCAGCTGCCTGTCCATCCTGCATTAAGCTGCTGCCTATGCATCTGCCACTCGAATTAGCCTTAACCACGTACGGCTTTGAGGGGTTGGGCGTAGTAAGTACTGATTTTGATTCTGTACTGTTGCCATTTCAAGGGTCGTTTCTTGAGCACACTGATTAGGTGAACTATACGCCTCATCCTGAAAGAATTGTTTGAACACCCAACCGTAGACCCCATCCTACTATCTATTGAAGGCCTTGCTGCCATGGCTAGGCGTCGGCATGGCAGCTCAGATTGAATCCCTAGTCAGTTCCCATGCTGTTCCATACCATGGTGGGTCATCTAGAAAAGATGCATAAGTAGCATGGGGAGAACCGCGACATTAAATGGGAGTGTTCTCAAAATCCACCCATGCAACCAGCCTACTCCAGGCTGTAAGGTTCTAGACAAGTGGACATGGCACCACACTCGTTGAGTGCTAGCCTTAGTCATGGCTGAGTCTGCCCTTCACCTCGAGAGTGCTGATAGAAACTCAGTACGAAGACTTTGTATAAATGGATGCTCAAGTATGTGTGGGTGTAGGGATTTGTATGTGTGAGAGCATATTTTTATACTATGGTCTACACCCACTGTTGGGCGTTGATGATGTCAGTGGGGATGCCATAGTAGCTAGTCCCTGCTATGCATGATGGAGTTTATGGTTTTCAACCTTGTGAGTGACTATCATGAGATTGAAACTGCACTATGTTGTGTTTTTAGAGGATGGGTTTAGGTATATGGCACCACACTCTACTATCTCTCCATTGGTTTCTTTCTAGCTTGAAACTTCTGAGTAGCTTTTACTTGGTTTCTGCTTTCTGATGGGTTTTCAAAAGCTCTTACAAAGACTGTGCTCTGCTTAGTTGGAGAAGTGCAATTTGTTTACCGTGTGAAGTGAAGGTGCTATTAGGGTGACTGATGGGTTGATACTAATGTTGTTTCTTGGGATATACATTACAGCAACTGGATGATTATTCAGATAGGGCATTGGAGCTTCTAGAAAAAGGCAATTCGGCGGATTCAACAGCTGCCTTGCGTCTACTCAATGAGGCACTTTTAATCAGTCCGCATTCAGAGGCACTGCTGGATATGAAGGCACAAGTTCTTTTCTCAGTGAGTAATTAATTGCGTTTGTATGTCCTCTGAAAGGATGTTAGAGAGTTTTGAGATGGCTTTTGTATTGTTTAACTAATGCATGATTGAGAACAGCAGTCAGGAATGACTGACATCTGTTGTAGTAGCTGAAGATGGTTTTGTACAGTCGTGTTTTAACTGGCAGATGCAAGTACTAATGCTAAAGAATTGAACTGTAGTTGCGAAGGCATGAGGAGGTTATCCAGCTGTGCGAGCAAAGTTTGTCTTCTGCAGAACGAAATCATGGTGCTATGGTAATTGATCAGCAGCATCAGGATAATTGTGTTGGTGAGCCATCTGCGGGAAGTGGGAACTCCGTTCTCAAACTTTGGCGTTGGCGGATGAGTGCCAAATCTTTATTTCACTTGGGCAGGCTGGAGGAGTCACTCACTTTGCTTTTGAAACATGAGGAAGAAATCTCCATCAATCCAACAGACAAGTAAAGCTCCTTAAGTTAACTCATGTTGATGTTTCTGCATTTAGATCTCTCTGTTAGAAAATTTGATAGTAGTGTTGGCTCTAATTACTCTGCCATGTTTCTCCTTGACACTGCATAGCTCCCAAATTTATTACTGCAATATGATGCTTTGCCCAAGAGCTGTTGGGCTCCCTTGCTAGCTTCTCTATTTGAACTAAGCTCTAGCATTTGCATAGTCATGTCATTCTTTAGAAAGGCTTCATGGCAAAAGTTGAAAGTTATTCCAGATTGTTGATATGGTTTCTTGATGCTTACCATATTCTCTTTCTGATATGGTTCCTTGATGCTTACCACATTCTCTTTCTGATATGCCATCAAAGCAGGCTGTTTTTTTGACGAAGATTGCATTGTCCTGTAAGAATTTTCAGGTCTGGAAGCACAGATTCCTTGGCATCACTTGTATCCAACATTCGAGATCTGCTGCGACACAAGGTTTGTATTCTTATTTTCATTCACAGAGATCTTCGTTTCACAGATATCAGATGTGTCTTTAAAGTTTATTTCTTGTGAGAGGCTTTTGTTCAGTTCAATTGCAAGTCTCACGTCCGAGAAGTCAGTCTGCTCCCTTCTGTCTGGTAAACTGCAGGCTGCTGGAAACGAAGCTTTTCAGGCAGGTAAACATGCCGAAGCGGTTGAGCACTATACTGCTGCTTTGGCATGCAATGGAGAATCACGCCCATACAATGCAGTGTGCTTTTGCAACCGTGCTGCTGCATCACAAGCCTTGGGTCACATTGCAGATGCAATTGCAGATTGCAGTCGAGCGATTGCTTTGGATTCAAATTATCCAAAGGTTTGTGTGGCATGCTCATCTTTAGAATGATTTGTTGTAATCTGCTCGGTTGATCAGGTCTCAAATTAGGTTTCTACACTTTGTCTGTCTATTGAATATTGCGTCTTCCTTTCAGAATGCAGAGGTAGATCGATATATCCTCTATTTGTCACTTTCAAGTTTGTATTCTTTGCCTCTTGTATGGAAATGTTATCCTGCTTTCCTAATATATGCATATTTATTTCTTTTTTATAAGTTTCCGGTCTGAAATTGGAGTATTGACGGACATATAATGAGGGAAAATATGTTAAACTTTGAAGAGTTTGAGCACTGCCAGTGGGAGTTTTGTCATTCGTCTTGTGGGATTGCAGTGTTCTGCTTGTCAGTTACATGTCACAAGAAATTCTAAGGAGCAGCCAGAATCTGTAAGAGTATGGTTTGAATTATGGATTCTTGCTCCCAATTATGTCTGCCAAAGCTTTGCGGGAAAGGGGTGGCTTGAAGTGCCTCTTTCTATTTGATTTCTATTAGTTAGGAAAGCACCTCTTTCTTTTCATTTCTACGAGTGAGGAAAGTATTATGTCCTGTTGGCAGGTTGAGTCTGGGGGTAGCAAAGCATGAGTAGCAATTGGGCAGTTGATAGGCACTAATGGTCCTCGTTTTTAAAGCCACATAAACTCTCCATATATAATTAACTTGCTGAACCCGCTCTTCTTCTATACTTTGGGGAAGAAATAAAAATCACATTCTGAATAATTTCCTTGTGCTGGGTTGAATAGCAGAGCAAACACAATAACTGGTCAAAAAAGAATCTCACGAACTGGACACGGACTTGGATTGGTGACACTGGCTGGCAGGTAGAACAACTCAGAATTCTAAATATTTAGATGGGAAGACTAAAACATGACAATTTAAATGATCTTATCATATGTAGCTTTTATTTTGCGAGGCTCTAGTTCACCATGTGGTGAGGCAGCCTACCAAAACTAGAGGGTTTACTTGACTTAATATTGGTGGTTGTTGGGCCTGCTCGGCAATAGATTTCTGACAGAGAACATGTCGTAGTGCTTTGGTCTCATTCATGGATCCAATCTGTTTCCGTCCTCTTGGGGAAAAGTGGTTTTTGCCCCTTCTGATGGTTTATACTATCCATGACAGGGTGAGATTATTTATGGGGAGGCATGCTACTATGAAAGGGTGTGACCTTTCAAGGGCTCGTCCTCCCACCAGACAGGACATATCCCAAAAACTTCTATGTACCACCTTTCTCCTTTTGTCTATTAGATGAACTCACTGTTCGGTGGGGTTTTTTGGTCTTCAGAATCTAAAATCTATCCGAGATGTATTTGTCCCAATGCTCATACCTGGTAAACCTCTTACAAGTTTTCACATGTAACTCTTCACATGATTAAGAGATTCATAACAACAGTAGTAATGCTAATTCTGATCTGGCCTTATAGAGAAGCACATCACTTTGCAACCACCTGCCCATGAATTATGCTCCCAATTTAATGTTCATTTCAAAGTGGGCCTATCTTCCATGTTGAACCACCTTCTGCAACCCCAAACTGCAACATAGCTAGCAGTCACAAGGACATCCAACATGGCAAGGATAGGGAAGGGGGAGAACGAGGAATCAGCGCAGAGTAAAAGAGTTCTCCCTCACTTGAAGATCCACTTGGTGGCTTCTTATAGCCTAATCATGCACGACTCTTCCTCAAGATCAGTCATGGCATCTTAGGACCTCTTCTAAGTCCTTGTGTGTCCCAAGACCCTTCATATGCCTGTTTTAAAAGGTTTTTATTGTTTTGGTGGAAGAACATCAATCGAAATTGCTGCAGGCAGTCCAAAGGCTTTTGAAATTTATTTCAAGTTCTTTAGACCTGTGTGCAATCATAACTGGTAGGTTGGCACTTTATTCTGTTGGCAACCCCCAAGACACTTTAATTCTGGCAGCTAGATGTTGATCTTCCATCTTTCATGCCACCTTCTTTATATCATCTTGTCCGTTGACTATTTTAGCAACTCCGAGCAGACATCGCCAACAAATGTCCATGCAAATTGACCGTCTCCTAGGACATAGGGGAGGTTGACATGCAGCAAGGGATGGAAGACAGGGCAGAATTTGTGGGCAGCAGACTGGCTGCCACATGGGAGCAACTTCATGTCCTTATGCCACATGAGAGCAAGTACATGTCCTTATTCCACATGAGAGCAAGTACATGTCCTTTTTATGACTATGTTAGGGCAGCCACATGGGCCACCCTGTCATCATCATGGGCTGACTGTCAGCCCACAGTTAAGGCTGGCTGTAGGGCCGGAAACATGCCTGTCATGGGGCCATATATAGTGCCCGATGGCTCGGCAAAGGCCAGCACAAGCAGCAGCATAGAGTGGGGAGGCTGAATCCATTTATATGGTTGGCCCCAGGTCAGCTGCAGCAGCAGGTTGGCTACAGCGCAGGGCCCACAGGGCCTGGTCTGGGGTAGGTTGGCGGTAGCACAAGCTGCAGTAGTGAGATGGTTAGCCAGATCTGTTGGTCAGATCTGGGCACTTGTCGGCTGATCCAGAGGGACATTCAGCCTTATGAAATGCCTCCTTTGGGTAGTCTAGGCAGTGATTCTGAGAGATTTTGGGCCTCGAGGAGCACACCTTGAAGCAGATATACAACGCAGTAGAAGAGCCTATTGTGGTGCAAGGAGGGTGAGTAGGAGTTGTCACTATGGGGACACTCTAGGCAGTCATTCTGGGCCTTCAGGAGGACACCTTGAGGCAGATCTACACCCTATTATGTTGCAAGGAGGGTGAGCATGAGGACTCACTTTTGTAGCTACTGAAGCCTACAGGAAGGTGGCTGGCAAAGATGAAGAGTTTACCTCAGTGGCACAGCATACGGAGCCGGTTTTGGTGCCTTACCTCTGTTAGAGTGTGCTGAAGGTGTTGTTACATGTATTGGCACATTTGTTAGAAACATGGTGGAGAGAGAGAGAGAGAGAAGGTTAGGGTGTGAGAAAATGATACTCAAATGAAGACATGAAGAAGGCTTTCATTCATTCATCAAGTATGACATGATAAGTGAAGTACAAGCCTTATATAGGCTAAGAGGATACACACATGTACCGAGTGTATATGGAATAACTCCCAAAGTGACACGTGGCACTCACACATGACTCACACACATGAACTAGTACTAGAACTACTAATACTACACATCAACACATCACATCACCACACTCTTTGGCTATGATATCTCCAACACCCCCCTTCAGAGCAAAGAGTGTGAGACCCAACACAAAAAGAGTAGACTGATCTCCCCTCCACCGCAATACTACAAAGAGCAAGTCCAACTATCCAACACCTCCCGTGTGATAGTGACTTCTTAGTCAGCTTGCGACCGGCAAGGGAAAACTATCACTCGTCACCCCCCCTTACTCTGAATTGGGTGGTCAATACCATCAAACCAAAGTAAAAGATAATACATTCTCTTTTGGCGGACAACCCAGGGCAAAGTACCTCTTATTGACTCCAAATACCTTCAGTTTAGAGGGACAACTCAAGGATGAGAACCTTGATTGACTCAACATAAACACACATAGCATAGAGGGCCTAGAAAGCCCAATCCTGGTCATTTGGGTCCTCGTCCTCAAGAGAGAGGCCGTGGACCTTTGCTGTAGCTGCATGTATCTCCTTGGGGGGCTCTTCAGGTTCTCATCAAGGAGATTGGCATGGTGCTTCTCTTGTTCTTGTTCCTTCTTCTTGAAGCAGTGAGCTTCAATGTGTCCTTTCCTCTTGCAAAACCTGCAAATAATGTTCTTGTTGGTCTCCTTTGCTTGATCAGTAGGAGAGGCAAGAGAGGCTTCCTTATTGTGACGGTCCTTCTCAATGAGTAGTGCCACCATATCATCAAACGTGGTAGTGGCAAGGCGAAGGACTTCAAGAGTTTGCTCAATGCGACAAATTCCATGCATTCTCTTCATAAGGACAGCCATCTTATCTTCATCATTGGTGCGCTTATCAAACTTGAGAGTGTTGAACAAGAGATTGAAACCGTGCTAGATGATCACTCAACTCATCACTCTCTTCCATTTTCAAATCATAAAACTTGAGCTCCAGAAGGAGTTTAGAGTTGGTGATTTTATTACCAAACAATGTCTTGAGGCGATCCCAAATCTCCTTAGCTGTTGACTTGAAGTCCACATGCTGGATAAGAGTGTCGCCCAAGCAAAGACTAATGAGGGCAATGGCCTTAGCATTCCGTTGCTTCCAAATCCTTTGGTGTTGCTGATCAAGTAAGTCAACCTTGTCATCCTCCTCAACATCCCAAACACCTTCGTGCATATGCATCTTGGTTTGACATGTGGGAAAACCTTCCCCTTTGAACTTCTCCATGAGCAAAGAGCTGGAAGACAATGAAGTCATGATGGCAAGGACCTTGATGAAGGCGGACAGCAAGCCCGAAATGCAAGAAGAAGGCTAAAGAGAGCCAAAGGAGCGCTCCAAAATGCACAGCAGCTGCCTAGGGCAGCTTTGGAATGAATGAGAGGCAAGAAGCAGCCCCGAAAATGAGTGTGGAGGCGGCGGCTCTGCAACAGCAACCCTGAAACAGCTCGCAAATGCAAGCAACTGCTCCAAAATAGGTTGAAGAGGCCTCCAAATGACTCTAGAATCTGCAACCACTGTGCGTGAATGGACAGTTCTGCTGCAGTGGCCTGGAAACCCTAAAAACGGGACTGAAGATGCTCTGAAATAGCTCGAAATTCCACACATGCAAGCCTGGTAGAAATGCACACAACCCTTTGAGAATGCTCTGAAATGCAGAGGGTGGCCCCCACGCTGCACTGGCAGGGACTGGAACTGCTCGGAGGTAGTTTGAAACACTTCGAAAAGCTGGAAAAGCTGGCCAGAAGTGTTTGGATATGCAGCTGCCACAAGGCGGCTATGTAGCAGCAGCAAGGTTGCAGGAGGAGGTGCTCAAAACAGGTGCAGATAGCAGGGAAGAGGAGGTGAAATGAAGCGGCTATGAAGAGGTAGGCTATGGAGAAGCTAAGTGGGCTACAGGACAGAGACGAAATGGAGCTGGGCTGAGGCGGCTGCAGAAATAAAGACTAGAACAGAATTAGGGTTTTGGGTTAGGGTTAGGTGTATGGCAAGGTGAACCTGCTCGGATACCATGCTAGAAACATGGTGGAGAGAGAGAGAGAGAGAGAGAGAGAGAGAGAGAGAGAGAGAGAGAGAGAAGGTTAGGGTGTGAGAAAATGATACTCAAATGAAGACATGAAAGAAGGCTTTCATTCATTCATCAAGTATGACATGATAAGTGAAGTACAAGCCTTATATAGGCTAAGTGCGCGCACACACACACATGTACGAAGTGTATATGCAATAGCTCCTAGAGTGACACGTGGCACTCACACATGAACTAGTACTAGAACTACTAATACTACACGTCAACATCACCACACTCTTTGGCTATGATATCTCCAACACGATTTTCTACTTCGTTCGTCATGTCAATGGATATTCTCTTGGCTGTTTATTTGAATATTCTCTCTCTAGATCTGAAGTGTCTTTTCATACATGCATGCACATGGAGATAGTTGGTGATGTGTGATTTCAATCTATCCCTTTCTGTTGCACGGGAGTTGGCTTCAGCAAGCAACTTTCTTCTCTGACATGGTAAGTAGAGCCATCGGTTTTAATAAAAAATGCAGCCCTCTTGTCAATCAAGGATAGGTGTTGTCTCCGGTCAATCTTGTGGGTAGATCTACAACTGAGACCTTCTTTAAACTGAAGGGTGGTGTCCTTGCCTTGGAGGGAGCAGCTTCCACATTCAAGAGTGTATTGTTTGTCTTGTAGTGAGTATAGGAAAGGTTGAAAGACTTCCAATATACACCGTACATGGTGTCCACGTGACTCGTTTTACATTTTGGTGAGGCTGGATTCTTAGACGGAAATCTGGAAAGCAAAGATCTAGAGCCATCTAGTGGCCAAGGAAATCTGGGTGGTGATGGAATGAACGGAGCTGAAACCTGTTGCATGATAGATGCCACAGGGAAGTCACAATTCTCTTAAATCCAGATAGTGGGAATAAGTTGAGACTAAAGGATGTAGCGTACACATGTCCAGTCTCCTAACTCAGCTGTTCACCATGATGATGGGGGGAGGAGAGTCAACCCACTTCCTCGGGAAAGCGAAGATTCTTAGATCAATTGGCAAGCAATTGGTCAAAAGGATATTGTATTCAGTCCCCTTCATTGAGGGAAGCCTTCGTTTGTATGAGTGCCTCTCACAGCATCTATCAGCTTGTATACAATAGGAGCATATTCTCATGTGATGCCCCATATGTTATGAGATTCGAGGACATATCAGTGTCTGATCACTCAGTCTGATCACTCAATAGTGATGCACATACGAGCAGATTTATAGACACGGGCCCACCGATACTATGAGATCATTGACTTCTTCATCTTCACAAGAGAAGAAGAGACTAGGAGGTGACCTTGAGTTCAAGACACACCAAGTGAGTAGAACGTTGATATAGGACCTACAAGCACCCACCCATCCGTGGCACCATCATTGCTAAAGATGTTGATGATTGATATTTGCTTGAATGCTTGCCAATGCTATGACTAGTTTTCTCAGGCTTTCTTTTGCCTTGTTAACCACCTTTTACCGGTTCCTAGTGCACATGAAGCTTTCATTTGATAGAGCAACTCTTGGGACTTGGCTTTAGTTGGCTGTATTGCCACGTCTATGGTTAGTGGTAACGTTTGCAATATTACATGTCCTACTCATCACTAGTGTTGATGATAGGTCTATCCTTTGCTTCAAAACACATAAGTGTGGACCTAGCTTAGAATGATTGTGGCCACTTGCACACACTTCTAGTCACTCTTGGAAGGCTAAATGTAGCAGCCATACCAAAGTGGCTAGTTTCCTTTCTAGCATGCAAAGGTTTGGATACAAATACATGAGGGACATTGTAAGAACAATTCTTTAAGCCTACTTGCTCAGAAAGGATGAAAGAATGACTACGCATTGTTACTTACAAAACAACCGATGAAGAATCCTTGTGAAATCTTTACGGCAGGCTGCCTAGGGAGATGTTTAGGTTTTCTCACATCCCCTTTAGCCACTTGTCATGAATCTAAGCCCTTCATCTTATGCCCTTGATTTCGTTTGATGTAAAAGCTAAGCTTTTGACTAAAGCACTAAAAGCATATAGGTGCTTTTCACAATAAAAAGACTATATAAACGTTTCAAACCTATTTGATTTGAAGAGATGGTCTACTTGATTTGTGAGTTTGGGCTTATTGGCATGTGAAGCTTTGAAGGGCCTCACGATGACCTTATGCTCTACTCTCACAAGCCTAAAAGCTCGATTTACTACAGTGATCAAACTCCCATTTTTTCGAGGTTAGAGAGACACGTAACCCTAGCTAAGTGGAGAGTGAGTGAGAATGTTACGTGCTCTACTTCGGACTTCCTTTAAGGATAGTTGTCTTTTTGTGCTGTCAAGAGTCTACTGAACGATCTGCGAATGTTGGAATCATCCTACTCAAGGACACACATAGATCCTCTCAAGGTCACATTGGCAACTTTTCCTGATATTGTCTCTCGGTGTTAGACTACGATTACGACTATTGACATTCAGGTAATATGCGAATTTCTTATCCATTCGTGAGACTTATCCTTGGCGCTAATATTCTCGACATTATCTCGGCACCCAGGGAAGGGTCCGTTCCCTCGGATTATAACTTTTTGGGGAAGGAAGCGCGCCGCCTCCTTGTCTACACTATGTGTGGTTATAATAATTATATATTATATATTATAATATAAATATTTTCAATTACTCGTCCATTCAAAATTTCTTGTTTTCAATATGAATTCTTATAACATTCCTCTCGTTTAATGCATGTTATTGATACGAGAGAGCAAGGAAATCTAAGATGGATGCAACATTGAAGGATGACTACACCTTTATTCATATGGTTGTAGTCCATGTGACAATATTGTAAAAACTGCAATGAAGATCAGTTTTTGTATCGCCTTATTTATGTATTTGTTGGACTTCAGCTTCCAAAATATGGACATCGCAAAATCAATAATAAATCACTATCCCTGACATTTGCAGGGAGGATCGGGTCCTAACGGACCCTCTGTTGCGTGTCATGTCCACTATTTTACTCATTCTCTTTTTTCCTTAAACAATTGATAAAATAGTAGGATTCAGCTTCAATTTCGGGTTAGTAGTTACTTGCTCCACGATGGAAAGATTGCTTGCTGCAAATCTAGTTCACCACCAACAGTGGACTATTGAGATATTTCAGATCATAAGGAGAGGGAGTTGGGGCAAAGCCAGTGATGGCAGCAAAGGAGAGTTTCCTTGTTGCAAGGGTCGAGGTTACAAATTTCTTATCCTTGGTGGCTTGGCTGTAGAACGACTCCCCCCTGCTATACTCTTGATGGCTAGGGTTTGTTGCTCGAAGACCTGTTTTTGTTTGGTGGCTGCGAGAGAGAGAGAGAGAGAGAGAGAGAGAGAGAGAGAGAGAGAGGGCTACGACGGACGAGAGGAGGAGCTACGACGAGATTGGAGGAGAAAAGAAAGAAAGAAAGATGTATTAACGTATGCAGGAGGCCTCGCGGGCCGACAGAGTGCAAAACCAAAAGGTAACTCATGCAAGCCACTAGGAGCTGAAGTAAAGGGCTCACTAAGGCCCTTGCTCAATGCAAAAATGCTAAGCTAGTGAACAAAATAGTAGAGTAGCAAAATATCTCAGAAGAGTATCAGGTGCTCAGAGCTAACATCCCTAATACATGCCCAAGTTCCATATATCCATGTAACCTGGTGGCTCTCTGATGAGATGTGAGGAGCTCTCGTTTATCTGTCTGTCGAGTTGTCTCTTGATGTGGTGGAGGGCGTGGTCTCCTCGATCTTGGGATTCGGTGGGCTATGTCAACGGTCTGGTGGTCACCTCTGAGGAGGGCCGAAATAGACCAAACTATGATCATGCAGGCTCAGGTCCCTCTCCGTGTCGCACGGAGTGCGTGCCTCTCGTTTGGCAGTATCGTGGTGGGGACTCCTACTGCTAGTCCATGATCTCTCATCTCATCAAGCTCCTCTCCCTCAGCCTCACCGGCAGCTGACTCAGATGCATAGAAATCTGTAACAAGTGTTTGTGCTCTGTCAATCTCAGCGGCCTATGGCATCTATCCCTGTTGCTCTCGGGTCTGTCGCAGTAGTATCTCTCTGTCGTCGCATCTCAATCAGATAGAGCCCAACACAAATCAGTCGCGTAAGAGGACCAAAGCCATGCCCCTCCTAAAAGAGGCAGTGATATCGCCCTTTGATCTCATAGTAGACTGGGCAGACACATAGAAAGTACTCCTCTGTCTCGATCTCCTCCATTTGGATAGTGTGCAGATCCTCTGCTCTCTGGGTATGCCTGTAGCTCTCCCTTCCTCGACCCGCAACTGATGTGACGAGACTCGTAGATGACCGATGGCGATCCTCAATGCATGTGAGACTCTCCTATCCTCAAGGTACTAAGATTCAGTTCTACCAGGACCACTTCCTGAGAGTTTCAAACCATGGTGGGAAACTCCCCCCCCCCCCCCCCTCCCCCCCCAAAGCCCTAGATGTATGTAGCTGGAGGAGGTACAACCGTATTATACGATTGATCTCATCTCGTGGGATCATCTCAGGTGGTGCATCCATGCTGTACCGAAAGGGGGGAAGTCTGTTCATCTAAATGCCGTGACTACCAAACCATGTACATACTGGTGCATACCATGCTGCATCAACACCGCTCCCTGCTAATCGCCTGGAAGACTCTAATGCTACTGTCTCGGTAATCTCCATCCGGATAAGACCCAGATTCTATGGAGGAAACTCATTGTTTGAAAGATAGCATCAACTTGGAGAGGGGTCATGGTGAACTCTACCTGTATGATCTGATGGGGAATGGAGGGCTTGCTCCCAATCATCTTGGATCCCATAATCACCTGTAGCCTCTCAAATCTCTTCCACTCTGTCACTGAAATATCACTCCCCTAGAAAGTTGTTGCATACATGGCAGTCGGTCTCACTTGCGTGTCGAAAAGCCAACCCTTCGTCGGAGGGTCCTGGAAGTGTGCCTAGAAGCACCGCCTCTCTAGTCGGGCTAGAGCACCTCGCCCTTGTGTGAGTCATCTCGTACCTGCATGGGTCCTCGTGAAACCTGGTCCAGTGAACACAACCCCTAAGTATGTGTAAGACTGCACTATCTCAACTAGCTCGTCTCGCTATGTGAAGCTATGGCGATGAGATATTGCTCGGCAGGTGTTGAAGATCATAACCTTGGTTTTCCCAAGGTTAACTGTCAAGTCTCTCTCTCTTTGCAGAACATCTACAGAGCCTCCAGAGTGTTTTTGCAATCCCTCTGCTGAGGATGATATGAGGACTCTGTCATCTGCGTACAATAGTATTTGCACCATCAAGTCAGCCAGGAGTGAATCCTGTCCACCTAGGTGGTCTACAAAGAAGTGATCTCATCGATATAGAGCCCAAAGAGAGTCGGTGAAAGGGGGCAGCCTTGTTTCACTCCGATAGTGCTTTCAACCCAATCTGATAGACCTCCTGAGGCACATACCCTCCTCCTAAGGGACTCATATAGGCTCATGTTTGGGAGCTGCAACTCTTGTAACCTCTTGATCAAGAGAGAACGCAGGACAATATCAAATGTCTTACAAAAGTCTAGGAAGCAAGTGTAGACTTTTTGATGCCTCGACTTCGCCTGTTCAATAATATCCCTCAAGGTGAAACTGTAGTCCAGGGTGGAATGCTGTCTTCAAAAACGTGCCTGTCCAAGAGCCCGCTGTGTGTGACCCTCTGTGTTACTGCTAATCTCCCTCTCTAGTAGCGTCCCATGTATCTTAGCGAGAGTGTGGCCAATAGTAAGAGTGCGGTAGTTCAGTGTCCATGGAATCACTTGCCTTGTGTATCGGTACTATGGTGGTGGTACTCCAAGTAGGCAGGAAGTCATGGCATACGGCATGGTTGAATAGCTATGCTAGGATCTAGGTCAGGACCTCCTGTCCATGTGCAAAGTGCTTGGTGCGTAGTCCCTCATGATCTTGTGATCTCCGGTTATGAAGCCGAAGAAGAGCAGCCCATACATTCTGTGCAGTAAACAAGTGACAGGTAGTGGGTCTAGGCATATAGAGGACATATCAGGTGGTGCCTGACCCAGGAAATCATAGAGAGAGCATGCATATGTATGCCAAACTACTGGTGTGATGGGGGTGGGCAACTTTCCCTCCTACAAGAGCCCCCATCCCGTGGTAAGATCTCCTCTGCGAAAGGATACGATCACCTCATCCATCCGATGTATGAGGAAAACCCGCTTCTTATGCCGTGTCACTCGGCGTGAGATCCACTATGCCTTTGATGAAGTCAAATGCCACAACGCTTGCTCACGTGTGAGGTGGGCTCTCATCTCTCTGCACTCATTGTCAAACCAGGGGTTATGGGGCACGTGTAGATCGAGTCGTGGGAAAGGATCTGGTGGCAACATCTTGTATCATTGAGACAAGGGTATTTGATGGGTGTGCGAGGTGTATGCCCGCTCCAAGTAGGATTGGGAGCTCAGAAGCCAGGTGGCTCATGTACACCGGGTCAAGAGTATGATCAAAATGGATTTGAACACGGGTGGTTGGCGAGGGGCCCTCCTCATGGATGGCGATTTACCACACACCTGCCAATGGCAATCCTCAGTGCATGTGGGACCTGTATGTCCTCTAGATATTGGGGCCTGGTAATTGCTCCATCCTTTGACACTCTCAAGCAGTGGTCATGGTAGAGCTAGACCTTGGTGGGGAAGTTCCTGGTTCCCACCCCAACGTTCGTGGTGCATAGAGATCCAACCGTATGACATGGTTGATCTCATCTCATGGGAATCTGAAGGGATGAAGCATTTAGGCTGTATTGAAAGGGGGAAAGGCAGCCCATTTGAAAACCATGGTTGTCAAAGCATCTGGATATACGTGCATACCAAGCTATGCGAACCCCACTTGCGGCTAGTCATGTGGTTAACTCTAATGCGGACGTTGGCAACCT